>NC_056729.1:682665730-682751446 GCF_019279795.1 Protopterus annectens
CATCCTGAAAATTGCTGGTGTTACAGGATTCATTGCAACATACCCTTATGCAGGAATAACACATCAGAAACACAAATGGATGCAGCCATGCACTGATAGCACACAACAGACAGATTGCCGGGGATATATCTAGGACAAGACTTGCGTGGTGCACAGGCAACAGCAATAAGACAATCCACTGGCCATCATGTGGATAGGCCCACAGTTGAGAGCTATGCAGACAGACTGCATTCCATCCTAAACTACTATGTACACGCAAACACTGCAAGACCAGCAATATACAATGCACATAACAACACTACTCACTCTGTCTGTAGGTCTGGAACCTCTTACGATTGTGTAGTTGGCCTGTGTCTGCAAGCCCTGCTGTAATAGGTACTGCAACCTGCCGTCTGTAACACTGCCGTCCACATACAAGAAGGATGTCCTCCATACTGGAAAGGTGAGAGGACAACGGCCACATGAGTTAGCAATTTATAGTACCGGATTGCCATGATAATGGCTAACTGAATCACTACACAGCAAGCTGCACTCAGTTAGCAAGTGTTGCACACTGATTGCTGCAGAGCCCATTATCTGATCATGTGCATCACCTACAAAAGCCATGCTGCAATCCATTCAAACCAACTCAATCGCTCTAGTGGAGAGGGAGAAAGAGAGGGGGGGGGAATAAAAAAAAGATAAAATGAAACACACACATAGTGGGAAAAAAGAAAACCTACAAGCCAAAACCGGGAAGGTGTCACACCCATCCTAAATAAAAAAGGTATGCAAAACATAACTGTATGTAATTTAATGTAGTATGTGGTATAGATTAATAGGATATTTGATGTTGAATGTTTGATATGTGCCATCTGTAGTTGTCCCTGTAATAATGTTCTGCTGAACAACTGCTGTGGACAATACTGTCTGTCCCTGTAAGCAGTGGGACATACCCGCTAACTGTGCAGATCAGCAATGAATTACAAAGATGCCAGCCATAATATCTGTGTGTGTTATGTTAGTGTGGACAATAGCTGGTGGTGGGAGTACTGCCGTCATGACAGTAAATGGGTGTCAGAGCACACCACTTGCAGGACAGTCATGTTAATGTGTAATGTAGCATGCACAAATGCCATAGGTGTATAATAGGTGTACCAGCAATCTCACACCGGATATACCACCCTAATGTTAGTCTGTGTTCACATGTGACACCTGTCTGTGTTCCAGCAAGGCAGAACAGTGCAGCTGTAAATGAAAGACAGTTACAGAATGTGGACCAGATGTCTGTATGCACTCCACATATAGATAAATATCTGTGTGACACAGAATGTGATGTGTATGTGTACAGATACACAGACACTCATATACACATAGGTATAGCAACAACGTTCAACATATATCCACACTTATATGTACACAGATGTATATTTATACACATATACATATAGTGGCACTGACAATGGCATGCAGATGAAATAGTCTGTAACAGGCCAGCAAAGATAAGTGTCCCCACAGGGAGCATGGCTACAAACACATAGCACAAAGCGTGGCACATACACATAGCACAAAGCTTGGTACAATACAAAATATGTCCCAATGGTAGGTAAGCAGCTGACATAACAATTGCATTCTGTGAACGGTTTGTTGTAGCTGATATTGTCGGGGGAGACAAATATGTGTATTAAGAACTATGGTAACCCTGATGTTGGCTGGCTCAGACCTGTTTCCATCTTTATGTCTTCCAAGGAACATGTCACATAGTCATCTGCCCACATACAGCGCTGCTGAGACAGAGGTTATAATCAACCACCTGGTACAGCACTACGAACTGCTGTTTGGGCAGACAGCCCACTACCAGTTGCAGAGAACCACCCTGTGTAATGAGCTAGTCCACAGGGTCAGTGATATCGGACTGCATAACCGCAGCTATGAGCAGGTCCGGCATCACTGCACCAACCTGCTTCGTCATGTACGTCGGCATGCAGCCATTAGTGGGGGACCACCTCAAAACAAGGGGGGAAACCTGCCCATCCACCCCTCACCCATGTGGAAGACCTTCTCAGCAGCCTTGTGGGACCTGGCCACCTGCAGCAACAACCCCTGGCAGGGCACATTTTGGAGGTGGGTGCCAACGACACACCAGCTGAGGAGCATGCAGGTAAGGCCCCAGGGCACATCGGTACACAACTCTTGTGTATGCATCTCCATCTGTACAGGTACATCATGCAAATCTGAGATGTCATATACATAGTCTGCTGCTGTGTAGTAGTAATAAACAGTTGTGTATAAGCTGTAATATTGTGTACTTCTACTGTTGATGCAACGTAATGCTGCACTCACCTTTTATGAATACCACAGCTGTGGCCACTGACATCAACTATCTCACACTCCTATGTAGGTCCCTCCAGGATACCACCACGGCAGCAGCCCGTAGCCAGTGAGTATGGTTCGTGTTCATGCATGGTGATAAACTGGGCATGTAATAGCTGTGGGATATCCTATGCACACATCTAACACACCTACCCATACTGCATGCTGTACACATTCATATTTTGTTGCTGTGAAATGCACTGCATCACAGTAGAGAACATGCTGGGGTATCGGAAGGGTACAACAGACACATGCAAGATAACTAACATCCTGTCAATGTGCAATGTGTCCACAGGGATGTGAAGTATGGCAGGACACACAGGCTACAGCAGGGACATGTGTGACTCAACACCACCATGGCTGCAGCTGCACACAATCAGGTTAAGTAAATGTGACAGATGTAACCCTGACCCCACAGCACTCATGACAGAAGTGTGTGCACTCCAAGGGATGTGCACGAGTAGACCTTGCAACCATGCAGAGGTCTGGGACAAGTGTAGGGCACCCCCCACAGCCATGGTAAGGTCTGCTGGTTGTCAGTGTAATTGTCTTGTACTGGTCATACATGCACTGCTGATGTTATCTGTAATGCAGACATCAGGCATTCACAAATGATAGCTGTTCACATATCATCCCAGGTATGAGTTGCTATAACACATAGGAGCTGTGAGCAATGGAGCTGACATAACCAACACAGTACTACATATGCATCAATGGTTTCTACTCCTGCGAGGTATGGTGCACAGTACAAGGCAGGGTGCAGAATAGGTCCACAGTAGCACTTTGTACATGAGTGCAGTGTTAACAAGTGGAAGGGCAATCACCTACCAACACAGCCTATGCTTCACACACATGTATACTCTGCTAGCATGAAGTCACTATAGTTGAACTGCATGCTGTTGAGCACCATTTGTAATGCATGTTGACAGAAGGGTAATCAGAGGACTGTGTGTACAAATGTTGTACAAATCCACATATAGGAGTGTGAGGTGTCTGTGTGTGTGTGTGTGTGTGTGTGTGTCTTGATTGTGTTTGTAACTGCAATCTAGATGCATGTCAGATGTGTGTGTACATGTATGTGTGTGTGTGTGTGTGTGTGTGTGTGTGTGTGTGTGTGTGTGTGTGTGTGTGTGTGTGTGTGTGTGTGTGAGCGTGTGTGTGTGTGTGTGTGTGTGTGTGTCCATGTATGCACAGGTGATAGTGGGACTAACCACATGGCATTACTTCCCCTTGGGAATATGCTACATGTACATGGAGTGAGACATGGGACACCAGGACAACCTGTCTGGTATGTGAACACAGGACAGCTGATAACATAACAAGGTCTGTAGCATGGAGCATGCATTGGGAGGTGAAGTAGATACCAGGTATACACACCATATTGCCAGCAGCAGATAGGTAACCGGCTACCCACATATGCAGTACTACAAATGCAATGGGGAATTACCACAGGACATCAGTGAGTGTATCCAGGTAGTACTGTTGTCCGCATGTTGGGTCGCTTGTGCAGCAAATGTGGCATGGACTGAACAAGACTGTAGTATGAGGCTCTGGTGTGTGACATATGTAGTGAATGTAGCAGCCCCAACCATATAGGGGCCTTGTACACCATTACTTTCCATACACAGGGTAATATGGGATGACAGCAGTGAGGCCATGTACAACCTACTCCATACAAGTCAGGGAGGTGATGGAGTAACAGGTCAGGTGTTGTAACCACATGTGTAGGCATGGAGAGAAATGATATGTTAATGGCCAGTAGTAATGCGTGTATATTAGCAAGTGCCAGGCAGGATGGGGAACATATGTAACTGAATGTGGGACTGTCTATAAACCCAGGGAAAGTGAGGTATTAAGGTGGCTGTCAGTGTAAGAGTGTGTGAGTGTGTGTACTGTTATGCAATGCTGTACAGGTCTTAAAGTGTGTATTTGTTTCCCCCACAGGTGGCGAGGTGGGTCAGGGTCCCTCCTGCACACAAACTCAGGAAGGTGTCCCTATAGACACCGATGATGATGATGGTACAGGTGAGGCACAGGTGGGGTTGTCAGAGGCCGACACTGCGCCAACATGTGTCACCACTTTACTAGCCACCTCAAGCCCGCACACAGTTACAGTGCCCCTACAAACCCAATCACATGTGGCCATAGCAAAGGGACAGTTGGCGCTTGGTGGCAATGACCAGGAAAGTGTGGTGTCCATGCCAACTGTGTCGGGTCATGGTCAGCATAGCCAGATGTCCAGAAGGCCACCACATTGGCAGATGTACCATGGTGCTAGTGGGAGGACTACAGGTCATCATGCCCCTGGCAGAGGCACCACAACTGATACCACCAGGAGCATGTATCAGGTCGTAATGGAGGCACAGGCACATATGGAAATGCACACCATATAGGGCCTGAGGCTGCAGAGGTCTGCTTTCACAGCTGTAAGTGGCAACCTCCATGAACTTACTGGTGCCTTCCGTGAATATATCGAGGTCATGGATAGACAGTGGGGTGAGATGGTGGGCCTCCTCGACCATGGTATGTCTGTGCGAGAGCAGCAAGAAAATGCAAGCAGACAAATTTAAATGAACAGTGCAAGCTATGCAAAAATATAATAGAATAGGAAAGACAAGTGATCTCTTCAAGAAAATTAGTGATACTAAGGGAAACTTTCAGGTAAAAATGATTAGGATGAAAGACAAAAATAGGCTGTACTTTTTTAAACAAGAAGCATCTTCAATAAATTATCACTTATGACATAGGCAATCATACATTTATATAAATGAAAATAAACCATACTAACATAGTCTTAGTTGCAAACATTTTACATCACAGACTGTACTGACATAACTTTATAAGTGACTTATAATGTTTGCAACTAATCTACCCAATCACTGTCAGTCAAACATTACACAGCTCAAAGTTCATTCATATCCTGCCTTCTTTTAAACCTCATTCCTCCCCTGTAATTATTGTTCCCACAGTTCTCATTTCTTCCTAAGTAATTTGCACCTACCCTTTTCTAAAGATCTCAGTTCTAAATGTTTTATCTCTGTTACTATATTCATTACTTTTAGTACAGTTGGTTTCTTTGATTTCTGTAATAATTGCTCTTTTGGCAGCCACCATAATTAGACCCAGCAAGGCCTTACTTTGTCTAGGCAATTCTGATTCTGTATCATAGCTCAGGAAATTAATTTCCCTATTTACACCAATTTGCTCACCCAGTATCTGATAGAGTAGTTTGCAGGGAATCTTTCAAATCTGTCATCTCACTACACTCCCAGAAAATATATTCCCAACTACTTATTTCTTAACCACCACACCTCCAACATTTGCTGCCTACCTGAGGAAACATTCTCTGGGGTCTACTTGGGGTATAAAAATATTTCCAAGCACAAATCCTAAATATTCTAGGTTTTGTTGCATATTTAGGAGACAAACGTATATCCACCATTGCTTTTTTGTGAATTGCTTATCCAATCTCTCAACCCAATTCTTTCAAGCCTCCTCTGACTGATTCCTATAGGTATCATGCAGTATTTTGTATGCTCTACTAATCATTCCTTTATAACAGCAAATTCTACTAAAAACTCTACTAGTGTCTTTCATTTAGCCCCCCCCCCCCCATTTCTTGCTCTTTGAATTCTCTATCAAGGACTGATATCAAAGTGTAGGCAGTCTCTAACCTGCATTCCAAACAAATTCTTGGCATCTTCCCATTCTATTACCTTTCCCTCTGATTATTTGCTCCCAATACCTTTGTTTCTTTGTCAGTTTTCTCCAATAAATTCCAGCACCCTCTTGTTTATTGTCTGCATCCCTAGTTACACTCATCCCTATCGGCAGAATCTTCTTTCGTCATTCCCTTGTTGGCTTAGTTCTTACAATACTTTCTGCTACTTTATGACTATAATATTATGCAAGATTATTGTTCTCCTTAAAGGTCTGCAACCAAAATCATAGTCTTTCCTTGTTTCTTGACCCCCCCCCCCAATTTCATCATCATCCCTTTCCACTTTGAATTATATAGGTTTCTAATTGTGCTATGTATAGGAGCCTTAACTATGTAGCTCTGAAATACTCCTTCAAATCGGGCAATCCCAATCTGCCTTGTTCTGTTGGAAGAATCAGCTTATCCCACTTGACTTTTGCCACCTTCCCTCCAAATTAGAATCCGTCAGCTCTTTAATTGCTATCCACAACTTCTCCTATGGTTGTTAAAATATGCCTGACCTGTGTATAAGACTAAAGGGACTAAAACATTTTAACTGCTTGTATGTTACTATCCATATCCATATAACGAGAGCTTCCAATTTCTCAGTTTTTGTATTATCTTTTGTTTAGTCTCTTCCCCACATATCCTTAGCTGCCACACCAAAATCACTTTTAATCCACACTCCAAAATATTTCATTTTATCATGTCCCCATAAATATGGATATTGCTAAACCAATTCTTTTGTGGTACATAATTTACCACTATTGCCGTTGTTGTAGCTGCAATAATTTTGTATCCCAAAAAGATGTGAAACTGTTTCAAAATGTTCCACAGTATTGTAATGTCCTTTTCTGTTTTTTTTTCAGTTATAATCATCTGCAAACAGAGCCAGCTTTTCTTGACTACCATATCAATTATATCCTTGAATTTCTGAGCCCCCTATTTCCTTTGCCAATTGTTCTAAATATAATGCACATAACAAAGGGGAAAGAGGACACCCCTGCCTGGTTCCTCTGCTCAAGCAGTTATCAGAGAGGAACCCACCCACTCTAATGTTTACCTCTGATCTCTCATATATCCTCCAAATCAGCCTTATAATTTTATCAGGGAATGTAAATGCTTCCGCTGCCCTGCTCATGAAGTCCCAGCTTATGCTGTCAAAAGCTTTCTCTGGATAAAGGCCCACCAACAACAGTGGTATTTTCTTACATTCTGCTTCCCTCTGGATCATCAATGTTCTGTTAATATTAAGTGTTTGCCCCTCCACAAAACCACATTGATCCATATCAATCAATTTTGGCATCACATTTGCCATTCTTTTAGCCATTATAGACATAAACACTTTATAATTATGGTTTAGTATTAAAATGGGCCTGTATGAAGCTGGATCTGATAGATTTTTGCCATCTTTGGGTATTACAGCTACCACTGCTTTCTTCCAGGATGTTGGTACTTCTCCTCTTAAAATACTGTTAAACAAAACATTCCAGATCTTCATCAGTTTTTTCCCTCCAAGCGTCCAAACGTCCAGAGGAATACCATCTATTCCTGGGGACTTTCCTGCATTTTGGTTACACATAGCATTTTATCTCATCTCCTCCTATCATGTTAGTAATTGAGCCTAATCTACCTCTAATCTTGGCATATTTAATTCTTCCATAAACATTTCCATTTGTACCTTTTCTTATTTTTATGCTTTATACAGACTTTCATAGAATTTCTGAAATATTTTAATACTTCTACAGGATATCTTGTTATCTTCCTTGTTATAGCTCCCTAAGTTTGGTGACAGCCCTTTCTACTTTCTGTTGCCTGAGTTGTTGTACTAAAAGTTTTTGTGGTCTAGTGTCATTATTAAAAAACAATTGTTAGCAGCCATCTTTCTAAACTCATGCATATTATCAAGATAACCCCTTATTTTCTGATTAGCATTCTGCAGTTGCCTCTCTTCTTGTTCTGTGGGATTCCCACTATTTTGCAGCACTTGTCAGTCCCTCTAAATAATTATTTTTAACCATATCTCCCTTTCTTTTATTTCCAGCCTATTTTTCAACTCCACTTTAATTTTATCCCACTCTCCAGCTACATTTTCAGATGAAATTTCTATCTTCTCTAATAGCTCCTGAACAATTTCCAATACTCATTCCTTAAATTCCCCTCTTTTCAACAGGTGGAAAAGCACCCGTGCCTTGTTTTTATTTCGTTGCAGGAAAAATCATGGACATTCAGAACTAATACAGTTGAAACACTTGAAGTCTTTAAGGGGTCATTTGCATATATCCCATGGGCCTCTATTCCAGGAGGTTTAAGTCACACAGTGAAAAGTCTAGCTTGGCTAGGGTTTTCTTCTAGCTTTCAAATTCCTCTCTTTTCAACAGATAGGTGGGAAAGCACCAGTGCCTCATTTTATTTCATTGCCCTCTTTTTTTTATTTTAGTTATTATTGGTGCATGATCTGAAATAGTTATTGGGTGCATATCAACACCTTCAATTAAATGCACATGTTCCTCTGAAATGTAAATTCTGTCTAGCCTAGCCCAAGTTTTGTATCTTAGGGAATAATATGTAAATTTACTCTGAACTCCTAGAAATGATGTTACATCTTCCATGTCAAATGTTTTCATAAATTTCTTCAAAAATCTACCCACCTTTGTTATATTTTCCCTTCTGGGTCCTCCAGACACATCTTCACTTTTGCAAATCAAATTCCATTCCCCACAGAAAGCTGATTATTTCTCCCAGAATTTCCTTAAGCTCCATTATAGCAGTTTTGGGTTGAATAGAAATACATGCCAGTGTAATCCTCCAAGTAACCCCTTAATACTACAAATCTACTATTATTATCTATCTTTTATATCCTTTTCTTTCACTATTTGAGTTCCTCTTGCAATTAATGTAAGTACTCCTCTTTTCCATTGTCCCAGCTATTCTACTGAATAACCATCCTGACAAACTTTCTTTATCAAATTCATATGTTAAGTTCTTTCCAAGTGTGTCTCCTGTAGCATAGCTATTTGCACTCTACATTTTAATATAGTTCACTACTTTCTTTTTTATATTTATCTGTGAGACCATTGACATTATAGATAATACAGAAAGTATCATTCTCTTAAAAAGTTATTATTCCCACCTTTTTGTATAGCAGCTTTTTTGTTAAATGTCTAGTTACAACTTTTGTGTTATATGCATACATTGTTTGGTGGCTGATCTTTTATAGAGTTGTTTGTTGTCTAGAGCCCATGTCACATCCTACAAAACTGTTTGTTTTATGGAAATCCCTCAAATAAAACAAACCAAACACACCCCAATACCCCCTAAAACCTATTAACTCAATAATAACACACAAAACTATATACATCTTCAAATATTGAAGCTTTACCTCTCCTAATAGGAACAAGTGTGCCAAACTGACAGCCACACTCACAAACTTGAGCTAACATAAAAGAAAGGTTATCCATGCTAAGATGCATGGGCTTCTACTAAGTGCTGTCTGGTTTTGTCTTATCTTTTTAGATCTTTCAGCTGGAAAAACACTTGAATGCTTTCAGAGAACTTTATATCCTAGCCATTTCTGTTTTATCAGATTGTCTCCTAGAGACATGAGAACCAGATACAAAATTGCTAAACATACATTTACTTACTAGAAAAAAAGCCTTATAATATTCAATATTCTTTTTCATTCACTTACTTTCTTGTAAAACTTACTAGGCCAAGCTAAGGACCTCAATCTACTCATTCCCCTATGAAAGAATGAGAAAAAGCAAACTAATTTTTCTTTTGTCATGCTCTTTTAACCAGAATTTTTTTTTTTTTTTTTTGCATTTCAGTGCCTACAGTTCTTAAAACTGAACAAGAAGTAAGAGAGAAGAAAGGAGAAAGAAAAAAAAAAGAAAAAAAAAAAACAGGAGCACATTAGCATTCTCATTACACTTAAAAATAACTCAGAAAACTTTACTTTATAGCATGTAAAGAATCTTGTGCTATTAAGATAGTACCATTAAGGAAAACAATGTTTTACTTAGTTAACTTTCTCCATCCTCTTCCCCTCTTCTAAGTGTTTTTCTGAGCATTAATGACATGCTCTTTTAACCAGACTTTTCTTTTTTTTTTACATTATAGTGCATACAGTTCTTAAATCTGAACAATAAGTAAGAGAGATGAAGGGAGAAAGAAAAAAAAAACAGGAGCATGTTAATATCCCCATTACACTTAAAAATAACTGAGAAAACTGTATAGCATGCAAAGAAAATCTTGCACTATTAAGATAGTACCATTAAGAAAAAACATGTTTTACTTAGTTAACTTTCTCCCTCCTCTTCCCTTTTCCTAAGTATTTTCTGAATATTAATGACATGATGTAGAGCATATGATTTTATAATCCCTTAGAAGTTTAACAAAAGTTCAATATTTTCAGATTTTCATGTTCTGTCATGTTTCACAAATATAATTATTGCGTTGTAATCCCACATTTGTTAATTTCTAAGTTACTGGTTTTATTCCTGATCTACCCCCATCTCGCAAATCCTGTATCTGCTTCTTTTCCAACTTGCTCTTGATTTTTCTAGTCAACTCTTATGTTTTTTGCCTTCTCCCAAGCATTTTTCATTGAAACAATGAAAAAGGTTTACTGGCACAGATTCTCTGTGGTCTCTATTACCAGAAGAACAAGAAGCAGCTCACTTTTTGTTGGACAAACAGTTGTATTTCCTGCTTAGCACGTACTTCATCAAAAAAGTATTTTTCCCTCCAGGGAAAAACATTTTAAAGATAGCTGGGTACAGCAGTTTGATTCGTATGCCTAATTCTCAACATTCTCTGAATAATGGAATAAATTTACTTCTCTTCTGCCTGGTGTACAATGAGTAGCCATTCTCCACAAATGCTCTGCTGTCTTCCATTTTTAGTACTTTGTACTTCTTTAACAGTTTTGTTAGAATCAACTTCTTCTGCTAAGATTGCATCTTTACTATTAAAGGTCTAGGTTGCTTTCTCATAGCCAGGTTTGGAGCATACACACAATGTGCCCTTTCAATTAACAATATTGTAGAATACCAGTCCAGCTGCGTATTTGTGCTTTCATAGAATTAATACAGTCTGTTCATTCCACCTTCTCTGGTACAGCAGAAAATCTCAGGTTTTCCCCGTGTACTCTGTCCTCTAATTCTATTATTTTTTGAAACATCTCTTCTTGTGCAGATTTATATTCAGGTAGCCTTTTCTTCATTTTGACCTTTAAGTTTTGCAGTTTTATCACCTCATCTGATTATCTGTATAAAGCTTCTTTCATTTTTTCATACTTTTGTTGTTTGCGTTGATATAGGCCATCAGTGTTTCATTTATTTTAATCAGGTCTGTGTGCAGTGATCTTATACTCTCCTCTAGGTTACTGGAAGTCATGTCTGGAGATTGCACTGCGTTTTGATGAACAGCTGCAGTACTTTTCCCAGTCAGTGTTTTTTCCTCGCCCTTTGTGGCAAATTTTACTTCACATGTTCTGTATTTCTTTTTTTCCCTGGCATTAAGGCAGTGCACTTACTAGCCAGTTACTGAAATTTAACCAGAAGTACAGGTCCACTGGCCTCCTCTGCTAAGGTTCTGTTTTCACACTAAGAGAGCTAGAATTAAACTGTTACTCAATGCGCAGCCATCTTGGAAGTCTGAAAGATAGGTTATACTTAGGAGAAAATATAAAGAAGAGACATTAACAGTCTACATAAAATCTATATAAGAAGCACCCGAGCATTGATTCATACCATGGTATGTTCTCTGATCTACAGTCAGACATCCTGGCAACTGAAGTTAAATGAGGAACAGAAAGCCTTGCTAATAACAAGGCTGCATAAAGTAATAGAATTCCAGCTGAATTGTTTAAAATCCTGCAAAATGTTGCCGCTGCAGTGTTTGCCAGCAAATTTAGAAAAGGTATTTCTTAGTGATAACTAACTTCAGTGAATCAAAAAATCATGCATGCATACTAATAGTAAATAATGAAATAAAAACAAAGCAAGAAGCGCAGTCAAGTGCCATGGGCTCTTAGAAAGCCCTGCTAGTATGCATACTGCTACATAGTCTTTAAGTTTAAAAAGTACACCGGGACAAATACAATCATACAAATAAGTGACTGCTTCTCAGATAATTGCACATTTCTGAATTCACAAGCAGTCATGGGAGTTTTGTGGATAGCTTCCTAAGTATTATATTGCACTTGTGGCAAGAGTTCCCACTAGGCACATAAAAAAATATATTTTTTTCATAGTAAAGCCATAATGAAAAAAATAACAACCAGTTGTATTAAAGTGCTTTAACTGTACAGGAAACAAAAGCAAAATTCTAATATCTACAAGACACAGCAATTCAAGATTCCACAAAATCAGTCTTTTCTCATTATGCTCTCCTGGTAATTGCAACCATACAGTTGTGAATCATTTTTAGTAAAAAAAATTACATCAAGCAACCTAACTGCATATGTTAATTTACACATTTTGGGTCACAAATCAGTAACTGAGGAGCAGTCCCTTTTCAAATACTACTCCAAAACTTCCAGGGAGCAATGAAGTTGTTCTTGATTTTATGATCTTTAAGGTGACCTCCCTGACCATAGCTCGCAGTGATGAAAACTGGAAGTCATTGTCAAATCCACCTCTGACACAGAATTTACACTTACAAATGACTGGTGTGTGTATTATAAACAAGCTTAAATTAAATGCCAAAAAATGCAACATTATAACATTTGACAGGCAAACCATCCTCTCAGCATATAACAGTGACAATACCCCACCTCTTAATGAAAATGTAGTTAGAGACCTGAGAAACTGAGTTGATGATTCCTTCTCCTTTGATGACCATGGAGCAATGGTTGTCAGGAAATCCTTCTACTTGACACAGCTGATCACCATCCAGAATATCATCCAGATCTAAAGATAGCATTGCCCCCTTGAATTCAGCACTAATGAGACCCATTAATGAATTCAGTCCCCCCTTTGGGATGCACCTCACCAGACATATCATACAGTTAGAGAGAGCACAGAAGTTCCTAACAGAAAATGATCTCAGGCTTAAAATCCACAATCTACTACAAAAGACTAGAAGCACTGTCTTTTTGTGTGTCATAAGTTCCACAGATGAGACCTCTGCCTTGCCATCGAAGCAATCATGGGCCCAGCAGTCCAGGTCTCTTGTACCCTCACAAATCAAACAGTCCTACAAATGCCAGAACAAGGGATCTATGCTTGCTTTAGTAGGTCAATAAAATAAGATTTAATCAGTGTCTCCCTCACCTCTGGAATAGGCTCACTCTACAGATAAAGCAATGTGATACATCATCTTCTCTCAAACAGGGATAAGTATTCATAAATTCACCCTGGGTTTGAGTGGCGGTACAGTCAAGGGTTGGAAATGGCAAGGTGTAATGATCGCAAGACTGAGTAGCCTTAAATTTTATTGGGATGCTTATAAGATAATTGAGGCTCTTTTTCATTTTAAAGGCAGCTGTACATTTGTAGAAACTAAACAGATCAGTATATGTTATGTACTTTTGTTGATCAGGTTAATCCCACTAGGTGATCAGTCTAATTTTCCGGGACCTCAGATTAACATCTCATTGGAAGGACAACACACTCAGGAATGCAGCATCCCCTAATGCTGAACTGCACTGTCAATACTAGAAAAATAAATCCAAGCACCTAAGCGGCACTAGAACTCACAGCTTTCTGATCTTCCTACCATTAAAGATGAGTGCACAACATTTTCAGCACTTCTAAAAAAAGTTTAGTTATTTTATACCACTTTATACTTCACTGTTTAGTGTCATTGTTGAATACAGCATTTTATAGAGTAGGAGATGTACTTTATAATGGATATTTCTTTAAATGAACTGGGGTGGGAAGCGTAGTCATCAGTACATGTTCAACATCTTTAATTTTTTTTTCCAATTATATTGTGATGTTTTGATTACTTTATTAACAAGGTAAGCCCACCAGGTAAAACCACTTTAAGAAAGCAGTTCAAGAGTAGTGGATGGTTAACACAGTTGGTCGCAGTCACAGTTTACAAGCAGAGATGGAAGGAATCAGAGAACCAGAGAATGAATTAAGCATTTCAACAGATCACACCCTTAAACATTTCTACTACGCTGCGAGACTTGAGTTAGCCATACTGGGCTAAGGGAAGTTCATGAGCATGGGGAAATCTTTTGAGAGACAAGTAAGGAGGGCAACAGCTGGGCTACAAATGTATCAGAGTAGCTACATAGACCTGATGCCCTTTTTCTTCATCCAGCCATGCATGTAACTGGCTAGCACAATCACAAAGACTTGTTTAAAGAGAGAGAGAGAGAAAGACTGTCCCCCGGATTTACTAAACGTCCGTGCAGGACTAGTCTAGTCTTGCACAGAAGCAGACGCTTAGGAGCAGGACTTCAGTGCGCCATGCATATTAATGAAGGCGCACTGCCCGACCTCCTAGGCATACACGGAGAGTGTATGAGTGCAGGGGGCATGTCTGAGACCACAGCTCATAGAATAAACATGCCCCTGCAAAGTAGAACAGCAGAAAGTGGAAATAAATGAGCAAGACCGCTCATAGGAGTCCGCATATCCCCACCAACAGTCCCCCATGTGTACAACAGCAACAGTACATATAAATAAACCAAAGAAAATCCGTTATATTTATCTTAAATCTGAGTACAGCTAACCATAGGTGCGCGGGTGTGCCCATCGCTTAGCTACGGTTAAAGCAGCTTAAAAGGCCGAAGAGGATAACAAGGAAGATATATGCAAATGAAGCAACACAGCAATAGTGTAGTGGGCAAGATGTCCACCAAATGAGCAGGCATTCCCGGTTCGCGTCCCACTGAAGCACATACCATTCTCCATGTGAAATCTGTATATGAACATTTTTTTTCTCATATATTTCCTGTATAACCTACTAAATAACATTTAAATGTAAACTGAACTACTGTATTAATAAGGCACTAGTAAGCAGGTTTAAGCACAAATAAGCAGTAGTAAGCATATATAAGCACTAGTAAGCATGTTTAAGTGCGTTTGCATGGGGGTAAGCATTACCTACACAGATAAAGCAAAGTAGAAGCTAACTGAGTGATAGAAACTGTAACCGGAGGTTAGCAGTGCTTAGCTCTGTGCAAACCCACTCACACCCACGTACAACTGCTTTAAAGTGCTTTAATCACTCAGTATCCAACCGCTGGTGTTCTGCACCACCAACAAAATAAATAGCTCCTGCAAGGCTCGAACCAAGGACCCAGCACATAACAGACAAAGGGATTTACCACTAAGCCATGACAGATACAAATAAAGTCGATGTCTTCATAAACATATCATCCAGTCCAGTCATGCAACAGCACAAAGACTGTATACTTACAGTTAGATGGACGTGTGTGTGCAAATATATTACTATCTAAACGGTTACAACATACCTATAGATGTAGTCACATATATATATTTATATATATATATACACACACACACACACACATATATATATATATATATATATATATATATAGAGCCACATATATATACATATATATATATATATATATATATATATATATATATATATATATACAAATATATGAACAGATATACATGCAAATGCCGACAACTACACATAGATATATCTCAACATCCATACGTCCATATATACACAGCAAGTTACATATATGTACACAGATAAATGTCCCCACAGGTATATACAGACATAGTTAGAAATATGTAAGCAAAGATATACACCCACAGAGGTATATATGACCAGACATCTGTAGATAGCAATGGTAGATTAACAGACACATATATGTCCACATGCACCGTGAAAGGCCTTGACAGACCCCAAACAATATACGCCACATACAAATTGGCATACTCCTGCCCAGACAAACACATCTGCCCTGCAGAACACTACCAAGCTCAATGTAATGTACATGTGTCATTGAAATAGGGATTTAAATTAGCCCTCGGTCATGTTCCACATGTTGACATCACAACCCCCTCTCCCCCACTTACTAGGTGGCCCGAGCAGTACAGGCCCATCTAACCAAGGCCATCCTGACCCATACATTCATTACCCACAGCTCCGCTTCCCCCGCCTGCTACACACATGCAGCCACCATCTCAACCCTGGTTACCGGCCAGTAGCTACCACACCACTACACATTGCCCCCCCCTCCACCCCCCCCCTTCAGGACCCATCCCTTATGTTGTCTCGACCCAATTATCCAAGGTCTGGCACACACCATAGTCCATGCACATAGCCAAGGGTACCTATGTAACTCTGGGTGTAGACGAAAGTTGTATACCCAATGTTCGGGCTGTCCCACATGGGACGAATGATTACCTGGTACTAACAATAGATTTCATCTGTGACTCTGTGTACACTAACGGATTTAGTTGTAGGTATCGCAAAGAATATGTGGCACACAAGGTTGACCGGTATGCACATGAAATGGTACCCAACAATAATAGGCAACATGACAGGATATGTAGCTAAATATGTAGAGGTATGTGTGTGAGTATATATATACCCATAACAACATGGAGATATACCTCTCCCTCTCTGTAGTACATATGTATACATACATAGACAGACATGTATATAAATACCCACATATAGATATATACATATGCAGACACCCATAAATCCACGTCATATATATATATATATATATATATATATATATATATATATATATATATATATATATATACACACACACACACACACACACACACACATACATATACAGATATATATATATATATATATATATATATATATATATATATATATAGAGAGAGAGAGAGAGAGATATTATATATATATGTGTGTGTGTGTGTGTGTGTGTGTAAATATACACAGATATATAGCTAGGATATGATACAGCAGGTAAGAATTACATATGTACACAGGCCGTGCCAATGGAGGTGAGGGGCCCAATCAACAAACATGTAACATGTAGCATCAACTCCCCCCCAGCTAGACAGGTGAAACATACAAACACACAATAAAAGTAAACAAACCACTGCTTCCCAGACAACAGGCAGGATACTACCAGTGGGAGAGACCCACCAAGTCTAATCTTGAAACAAAGACAGGAATGTCCCTTGCGGGACAACCCAAAAATGTAATGGCTATTCGGGTTCCCAGCCATTACACAGATAACCTACATCAGGGCACGCATGTTCCAAGACTACAAGGCTGGGGAAGCTTGATGACCCATGGGGCGAGACAACGTACATGATGGGTCCCGAGAAGTGGAGAGTGGTTAGTGTGTAGTGGTGTGTTCAGACCCGACCTGCACCTGGAGTAAGAAAGAGTGCTGAAGAGGAGGTGTGGAGAGGAACTATGGGTATGTAATTATGGGCCTAGGTGTGCAGGTGTTGGCTGGGAGCTGTTCTATGTGGACCGCCCCAGGGATGTAAGCAATAGTGTGCATTGGGCAGAGCCGATGCCTAACGAACAGCCACGCCTGGCATGAGTCCCACTGCAGCAAAGTCTAGTTTACATGATAAAGGACGGTATAACCAGATGCGTTGTTGCAAACCCATTAAATGACACCAAAGAACCCATGGTCGCAACACCCCACTGTAGGCATATATGCCAAACTAATTGGCATCACAAGGTATTATTGCTGTCCTCACACCCACCCAGGGGTGTGAGTATCCAAACCTACCCCCAAATGCAGGATATATACACAGCTGTTGCTGCAGAAGAAATGGCCAGCTATGGACCTTCCCGTCAGCCTTCCTGCACATCCCTGGACATGTTCCCTACTATCAGCCCCTCTGTGTGGCCCAATAACACCACTTACCTATCGACCCCTGTTTCATTACTAGTAATGTTCCCAGTCTAAAGTAGATGACGCCCTCCACACAACCATATTGGCAGAATCTGGAACCCCCAACCCACGTGTATTACCGCAGCTGTCCCACACGACACATGTAAATAACACAGGAAGGGAAACCTCAAGCACACTTGGTCAGCAAGTCTGAGCCTCATGCACAGCAGCACATAACCGCCTGCACTTCCCTCGCAGTGCCTTAGGCACTCTGTAGCCAACAGCTCTTATTGTGGCCTGTAACAAAATAATCAGCACTCCCAGGTCCCACCCTGCACACTATAGTCCAAGTGAGTTACCACGAAGGCATGGCAGATATACAATCAGCTGCTGTTATCACAAACATATCATCCAGCACAGTCAACAGTATAGGAAATGTATGTAAATATGTAGATTAATACCAGCAAACATGTGCACATTGCTCAATCACAGTATTCTGAGCAGTCTATGAGTATCAATGAACAGTGCCTGTCCACACATACTGTGAGAACAGCAGCCTTGCATAATACTGAAGACAGAAATGAAAAACGATGCATGCTGTGAGGGTGTGCTTCATCCGCGGAACCGGGAGATTAGTTTGGTCTGGTGTGTGAGCAAACTGCTGCTTCTCAAACCCTGGTAGGATGCTACCAGTGGGAGAAACAGTGTAGACCAGCAAAGTCTACCTGTGACACAAGAACAGGTCCATCCCTGGGAGGACGAACCAGACTTTGTGGTTCACAAAGATGTTTCCACCAGTAACGGAGGAGAATCAAGGGAAGGCTCGAACGTATGTGGACTAAACAGATGAAGAGCCTGCAGAAGGTTGCATCGAGACAGTAAAATGGAGGAGTACCGAGACATGCTGAGAGGGAAATGTGTGGAGGTGTGGTATGGCAGGGCTAGCAACTGGAGAATGGATGGATGCTGTGTACGTGGTGCTCGGGGGCCGGGAAAAGGAAGCATGGGTATGACAGTAAGGTAGAAATATGCAAATGAAGCAGAACAACAATAGTGTAGTGGGCAGAGCATCTGCCTAATGCGCAAGCATTCCCGGTTCAAGTCCCACTGCAGCACATTCTATTTTCTATGTGAAATCTATATATCAACATCGTTTTGCTGTATAACCTACTAAATGACATTTATACTTGAAAAGGTGTACTGCATTACACATATACCCACTCACAATTCAAAGGACATGAGATGACACACAGGTATGTATACACAGACAACCTTTATTGGTGTATTTTACAATAATGTATGCCATTATTTACAGCACATAGATTTGGATCTATTTAATCAGTGAGGAATGCAAGGCCCGCACAAAACAGTATATGCAGACAGTGCGGATATATAACATACTATGCTGTCCAGGCCAAGCCCTTCAATTTGTAGAACTATAGACAAAGGATTTGCCGTCAAGATATGTAACAATAAACAATAACATATATAGTTCAGCAGCCTCCAGTTACACCCTGTAGTCAAGGCCTAGGTGGACATTTATTACTTGTGGTAATGTCTATGTATCTGTCAAATGTATGGACCCTGACCAAAAATGTTGTGGGAGTCCACGATATGAATGGGATGAGAGCAGGAATGCTAGCAGTAAATAATGATAGGTCATTACTGAACAACCCCTAACCGTATCACAGCAGGACAAAGCCAGCCATATATGTGGAGGACAGAGCCAGGAACACAGGGCCATACTCGCAATATTGCTGTTACACATCCTGCAAATTGCTGGTGTTACAGGATTCATTGCAACATACCCTTATGCAGGAATAACACATCAGGAATACAAATGAATGCAGCCATGCACTGATAGCACACAACAGACAGATTGCCAGAGATATATCTAGGACAAGACCTGTGTGGTGCACAGGCAAAAGCAATAAGACAATCCACTGGCCATCAAGTGGATAGGCCCACAGTTGAGAGCTATGCAGACAGACTGCATTCCATCCTAAACTACTATGTACATGCAAACACTGCAAGACCAGCAATATACAATACACATAACAACACTACTCACTCTGTCTGTAGGTCTGGAACCTCTTACGATTGTGTAGTTGGCCTGTGTCTGCAAGCCCTGCTGTAATAGGTACTGCAACCTGCCGTCTGTAACACTGCTGCCCACATACAAGAAGGATGTCCTCCATACTGGGAAGGTGAAAGGACAACGGCCACATGAGTTAGCAATTTGTAGTACCGGGTTGCCATGACAATAGTTAACTGAATCACTACACAGCAAGCTGCATGCAGTTAGCAACTGTTGCACACTGATTGGTGCAGAGCCCATCATCTGATCATGTGCATCACCTACAAAAGCCATGCTGCAATCCATTCAATCCAACTCAATCACTGTAGTGGAGAGGGAGAGAGAGAGACAGAGAGAGAGAGAGAGAGAGGGGGAAATAAAAAAAAAAGATAAACCGAAACACACACACAGTGAGAAAAAAGAAAACCTACAAGCCAAAACCGGGACGGTGTCACACCCATCCTAAATAAAAAAGGTATGTAAAACATAACTGTTTGTAATTTAACGTAGTATGTGGTATAGATTAATAGGATATATGATGTTGAATGTTTGATATGTGCCATCTGTAGTTGTCCGTGTAATAATGTTCCGCTGAACAACTGCTGTGGACAATACTGTCTGTCCATGTAAGCAGTGGGACATACCCGCTAACTGTGCAGCTCAGCAATGAATGACAAAGATGTCAGCCATAATATCTGTGTGTGTTATGTTAGTGTGGACAATAGCTGGTGGTGGGAGTACTGCCATCATGATAGTACATGGGTGTCAGAGCACACCACTTGCAGGACAGTCATGTTAATGTGTAATGTAGCATGCACAAATGCCATAGGTGTATAATAGGTGGACCAGCAATCTCACACCAGATATACCATGCTAATGTTAGTCTGTGTTCACATGTGACACCTGTCTGTGTTCCAGCAAGGCAGAACAGTGCAGCTGTAAATGAAAAACAGTTACAGAATGTGGACCAGTTGTCTGCATGCACTCCACATATAGATAAATATTTGTGTGATACAGAATGTGACATGTATGTGTACAGATACACAGACACTCATATAGACATAGGTATAGCAACAATGTACAACATATATCTACACTTATATGTACATAGATGTATATTTATACACATATACATATAGTGGCACTGACAATGGCATGTAGGTGAAATAGTCTGTAACAGGCCAGCAAAGATAACTGTCCTCACAGGGAGCATGGCTACAAACACATAGCACAAAGTGTGGCACATACACATAGCACAAAGGTTGGTACAATACAAAATATGTCCCAATGGTAGGTAAGCAGCTGACATAACAATTGCATTCTGTGAATGGTTTGTTGTAGCTGATATTGTCGGGGGAGACAAATATGTGTATTAAGAACTATGGTATGGCATTCTGTGAACGGTTTGTTGTAGCTGATATGGTGGGGGGAGACAAATATGTGTATTAAGAACTATGGTAACCCTGATGTATGGGTGGCTCAGACCTGTTTCCATCTTTATGTCTTCCAGAGAACATGTCACATAGTCATCTGCCCACATACAGCACTGCTGACACAGAGGTTATTATCGACCACCTGGTACAGCACTATAAACTGCTGTTTGGGTGGACAGTCCTCTACCAGCTGGAGAGGACCACCCTGTGTGACGAGCTAGTCCACAGGATCAGTGATATCGGACTGCATAACCTCAGCTATGAGCAGGTCCGGCATCACTGCACTGACCTGCTTCAACATGTACATCGGCGTGCAGCAGTTAGGGGGGGACCACCTTGAAACAGGGGGGGCAACTTGCTCATTCACCCCTCACCCATGTGGAGGAGCTTTTCATCAGCCTTTTGGCACCTGGCCACCTGCAGCAACAACACCTGGCAGGGCACATTTTGGAGGTGGGTGCCAACGACACACCAGCTGAGGAGAGTGCAGGTAAGGCCCCAGGGCACATCTGTACACCACTCTTGTGTATGCATCTGCATCTGTACAGGTAAATCATGCAAATCTGAGATGTCATATACATAGTCTTCTGCTGTGTATTAGTAATAAACAGTTGTGTATAAGCTGTAATATTGTGTACTTCTACTGTTGAGGTAACGTAATGCTGCACTCACCTTTTATGAATACCACAGCTGTGGCCACTGACATCAACTATCTCACACTCCTATGTAGGTCCCTCCAGGGTACCACCATGACAGCAGCCTGTAGCCGGTGAGTATGGTTCGTGTTCATACATGGTGATAAACTGAGCATGTAATAGCTATGGGATATCCCATGCACACATCTAACACACCTACCCATACTGCATGCTGTACACATTCACATTTTGTTGCTGTGAAATGCACTGCATCACAGTAGAGACCATGCTGGGGTATCGGAAGGGTACAACAGACACATGCAAAATAACTAACATCCTGTCAATGTGCAATGTGTCCACAGGGATGTGAAGTATGGCAGGACACACAGCCTATAGTAGGGACATGTATGACTCAACACCATCATGCCTGCAGCTGCACACAATCAGGTTAAGTAAACGTGGCAAATGTAACCCTGACCCCACAGCACTTGTGACAGCAGTGTGTGTACTCCAAGGGATGTGCACGAGTAGACCTTGCAACCATGCAGAGGTCTGGGACAAGTGTAGGGCACCCCCCACAGCCATGGTAAGGTCTTCTGGTTGTCAGTGTAATAGTCTTATACTGGTCATACATGCACTGCTGATGTGATAGCTGTCCACATATCATCCCAGGTATGAGTTGCTATAACATATAGGGGCTGTGAGCAGTGGAGCTGACATAACCGACACAGTACTACATATGCATCAATGGTTTATACACCTGCAAGGTATGGTGCACAGTACAAGGCAGAGTGCAGAACAGGTCCACAGTAGCACTTTGTACATGGGTGCAGTGTTAACAACGGGAAGGGCCATCACCTACCAACACAGCTCATGCTTCACACACATGTATACTGCCGCTAGCATGAAGTCAGTATAGTTGCACTGCATGCTGCTGAGCACCATATGTAATGCATGTCAACAGAAGGGTAATCAGAGGACTGTGTGTACAAATGTTGTACAAATCCACATGTAGGAGTGTGGGGTGTGTGTGTGTGTGTGTGTGTGTGTGTGTGTGTGTGTGTGTGTGTGTGTGTGTGTGTGTGTGTGTGTGTGTGTGTCTTGATTGTGTTTGTAAGTGCAATCTAGTGGAGTGTGGAGGATGCATGTCAGATTGTGTGTGTGTGTGTGTGTGTGTGTGTGTGTGTGTGTGTGTGTGTGTGTGTGTTTGTGTGTGTGTCCATGTATGCACAAGCGATAGTGGGATTAACCACATGGCAGTACTTCCTCTTGGGATTGTGCAACATGTACATGGAGTGAGACATGGGAAACCAGGACAACCTGTCTGGTATGTGAACACAGGACAGCTGATAGCATAACAAGGTCTATAACATGGAGCATGCATTGGGAGGTGAAGTACATACCAGGTATACACACCATATTGCCAGCAGCAGATAGGTAACCAGCTACCCACATATGCAGCACTACAAATGCAATGGGGAATCACCACAGGACATCATTGAGTGTATCCACGTAGTACTGTTGTCCGCATGATGGGTCACTTGTGCAGCAGATGTGGCATGGACTGAGCATGACTGTAGTATGAGGCTCTGGTGTGTGACATATGTAGTGAATGTAGCAGCCCCAACCATATAGGGGCCTTGTACACCATTACTTCCCATACATGGGGTAATACTGGATGACAGCAGTGAGGCCATGTACAACCTACTTCACACAAGTCAGGGAGCTGATGGAGTAACAGGTCAGGTGTTGTAACCACATGTGTAGGCATGGAGAGGAATGATATGTTAATGACCAGTAGTAATGCGTAATAATTAGCAAGTGCCATGCAGGATGGGGAACATATGTAACTGAATGTGGGACAATCTGTAAACCCAGGGAAAGTGAGGTATTAAGGTGGCTGTCAGTGTGAGAGTGTGTGAGTGTGTGTACTGTTATGCAATGCTGTACAGGTCTTAAAGTGTGTATTTGTTTCCCCCACAGGTAGCGAGGTGGGTCAGGGTCCCTCCTGCACACAAACTGAGGAAGGTGTCCCTACAGACACCGATGATGATGATGGTACAGGTGAGGCACAGGTGGGGCTGTCAGAGGCCGACACTGCGCCAACATGTGTCATCACCCTCCTAGCCACCTCAAGCCCACACACAGTTAAAGTGTCCCTACAAACCCCATCACATGTGGCCATAGCAGAGGGACAGTTGGCGCTTGGTGGTAATGACCAGGAAAGTGTGGTGTCCATGCCAAATGTGTCGGGTCATGGTCAGCATAGCCGGATGTCCAGAAGGCCACCACATTGGCAGATGTACCGTGGTGCTACTGGGAGGACCACAGGTCATCATTCCCCTGGCAGAGGCACCACAACTGGTACCACCAGGAGCATGTTTCAAGCAGTAATGGAAGCACAGGCACATATGGAAATACATGCCAGATAGGGCCTGAGACTGCAGAGGTCTGCTTTTGCAGCTGTAAGTGGCAACCTCCATGAACTCGCTGGTGCCTTCCGTGAATATACCGAGGTCATGGATAGACAGTGGGGTGAGATGGTGGGCCTCCTCAACCGTGGTATGTCTGTGTTAGAATGTGTGGTGGGAGGGGTGCAACGGCCATGTGGACATAGGCCAGAAACACCAGAAGCCGGCAGTCAACATGGTGCCAGGATGCCCAGCTGCTCCCATAGTGGCAGTACCAGCCCCAGCACACCACTGGGGCTGCTGTCCACACCACAGCAGGCCTCGTGCATGTGGCCCAAGCCAGTCCCAGGTGGGACTTATGTCATAATCAGGGGAGATTAGCACCTCAAGGTCTGCACCTGCACGTGCCCATGGAATCCCCTGGCAGGCACAGTCAGTGTGTCCATCGCCGGAGGCAGTGAACTGCACGCCCTGCCAGGTACTGTCTGCAGCTGTCCAACATCATCCATATAGGGCAGCCACATGGCAGAACTGTGTGCATGCATACCCACACACTATGCAACCACACCTAGGGAAACCCCATACCGACACACACCACTTCACCATGCCACAATCAATTAACCACACACATGGTGACACATGTTTGGGCCACCCTCGACCACTGGCACACCAGCAACACACCCTGTGCATATGAGGATACCTGTGCCACATCCCTGTCATCCATGACATCGATGCAGGGACAGGCTAATATGGTTTTGATGCACAAGGTGACTGTAACAGAGTGCTACAATTTACTGCAGTGTAGAATGTAGTCAGGGGTAATGTGTACTGCATACATGTCAGGTAGTGTAGCCAAGCAGTTAAGATGACTTTCACACACCCTGTGCATATGATGATGCCTGTGCCATATCCCTGTCATCCATAACATCGATGCAGAGACAGGCTAATATGGCTCTGATGCACACGGTGACTGTAACAGAATGCTGCAATGTACTGCAGTGTAGAATGTAGTCAGGGGTAATGTGTACTGCATACATGTCAGGTAATGTAGCCATGCAGCTAAGATGACTTTCACACACCTTGTGCATATGGTGAGACCTGTGCTACATCCCTGTCATCCATAACATCGATGCAGGGACAGGCTAATATGGTTTTGATGCACAAGGTGACTGTAACAGAATGCTGCAATGTACTGCAGTGTAGAATGTAGTCAAAGGGAATGTGTACTGCATACATGTCAGGTAGTGTAGCCATGCAGTTAAGATGACTTTCACACACCCTGTGCATATGACGATACCTGTGCCACATTCCTGTCATCCATAACATTGATGCAGGGACAGGCTAATATGGTTCTGATGCACATGGTGACTGTAATAGAGTGCTGCAATGTACTGCTGTGTAAGATGTTGTCAGGGGTAATGTGTAATGCATACATGTCAGATAGTGTAGCCATGCAGCTATGCTGCATCTCAGCTGTTGGTAACACCAATTGTTATCCCCATACTGTTATCCATTTGTGCTGTAGGCATACATCTGTCAGTAGGAGGATGGTCTGCAGTCATATTCCACAAGGATATGTCAGTGTGGTGACACCATGGCCGTGACATATCTGGTGTACAGTTGCACATGCCACAGGTATGTATAACAGTTATTGGCCATACATAATTGACCAGTGGCCTGCTGGTACAGGTATAATCTACACCCTTATCTCATCCCATCCACATACACACACATCCTTACTTGGTGTGGGGGGTTAAAATGGCAGTGGACTGACGGCAGCACTGGCAGTGTGTTATACCCCCAGCCCACTATGGATCAACCACTGACAACATGACATATGTGCAAAGCTTTGTATGTAGGTGATGGACAGAGGCTGGAATACAGGCACATATGTGGACAACTGTTGCCATACAGTACACAAGGTGCTGGTGTTACAGGATAGTCTGTAACATACCCTTAGTCAAGGAATTGATGATAGAGATGGTCATGGATGTAGTCATGTACCGGTAACACACAACACACACACTCTGCCAGTGTAATATCTGACACAAGACCTGTGTGGTGGACAGACAAGACATGATAGGCATAGCTCTGGCCGGTAAGAGGATAGGCCCACAGTTGTGTGCTATGCAGATGAACTGCGTTCCATGGCAAACTAGTATGTACACCCACATGCTGTAACACCAGTACTATACAAAGCATAACACAACTTTACTCGCAGTCTGTCGGTAGTTCCTGATCCTCCTACAAATATGTGGCTGCCCTGAGTGTGCTGGTTCTCCTGTAAGGGGTATTGCTACATGCTGTCAGTAGCACTGCTGCCCACACACAGGACGGTATCACACAGGAGATGTAATGGGACCACACACACAAGATGTGGGGATCTATAGTAGGTGGTTGCCATGACAGTGTTAACTGGGTGTAGCACAAATGTGTAATCATGTATATCTAGCTATCTGGATAAGTATATGTACATATATACCCACCATATGTCCTGGACATGAAGTGTAGGCCAACCCCAGCCCATATGTTCCTAATGTCATAGTTGCAGGGGATGTCAGGTATGTATAGCAGGTATACTAGTAAACTATTGCTACTGTCATTGGGATTGTCTTCACAGACATGTTGTGTGTGGGAGGTCACATCTGCTTATAACATGTGTGCCATTGGTTACTGAAAAACATACAAAGGACATCATTGTACAGTACCTCTGCTAGCACGTAATGCCACTGTGGACTGCAGCAGAGATATTGGCCAATATATGTGGTGGGTCTGACATAGTCTGTACAGTCCAGAGGTATACACATAAGCCCTTAGTGCTACACATGTGTACCATGCCTGACAATATGGATGTAGATGGCCATGTAGATGGGTATAACACATAACGACCGGTATATGATGTCCACCATAGGTCATGCATTCACACACCCCTGCCTGGCATGACACGGTATGACCGCTGGTACAGGGGTGCCATGGCTACATACTACCCAATAGGTATTGACATACATCTGCACTGCATCCCACTGCCCTGTCTGACATACATGACTGTTAAGAGAGGGCCGGCAGCAGGACATCTGGCTAGTATCTGCACATGACATCCCAGTGGGTAGGTACACTCAGCTGCTAGGCATTTCACAATACACTGTGCAGGCTGCAGGCAGACTGGCTTAAAAATGGCCTAGATCTCCTAGGGGGGAATGCACACATACCTGCATATAAAGCAGGCTCAACAGGCATGTCACAGCACAGGGTAAGATACACCTGAGTGACAGTGCATATCCACAAACCAATGTGAACACAGCCACAGCCACATATGGTTAGCTAGTATGGTATTACAGTATATGGACTATGTGTTCTATACCATCCTTATATGTGCCACTCACAGACTGACCCTAAATATACTGGCCTGCTACACAGATTGGTCTGGTGGCTGTCTGTGGTATGGGACATGTGTGTTTATGACCCTACAAAGATGTATGCCACTACAGTACCATACAAAGGGGCAGCATGTAACATCTGATAGTAGGGGAACTAGAATAATGTCATCTACCACAGTTTGTATACAGGCTACGGTGTATATCAACACTACACACACTGTCAACATTCACCATATGTACACAGACCTCAGTACTGTACAAACATCCACAGAATGTGCAGGTAATGTCATGTAATGTAACCTCTACTGTACATAACACGTGTAGTAGTCGGATATATCAGTGGTTTGTTCTCAGATATGATGCCACAGATTATGGTGTATAGCACATATGCACCACTTCATGCACGACATATGTACAAAGGTTGACAGAGGTGTGGCTGAAAGCACATATACAGGGCCAATACTGACATGTTGCTGTGATAACCACATACATTTACTGTTGGTACAGGGTTGTTGCAACATATGTCCTTTGAGGGATATGCCATCTGTGACTATCATGGCTTTCTCCATCTACTTACTGCAATCCTCACGCTACCTTCTGCAGTCGACAGCTAGATGTTCCGTGCGTGACACATGCAACCATGGACAAAACACTGCCTGGCTGCAGATGACCATGCAGATGGGGATTCCCCATAAACATGGAACTGACATGGCAGGTATTGAGACATGTACAACAGCCATATCCACACAAACACTGTTAAAGCAACATTACTCCAAATGCTGTATAGCGGCACTTACAGTCTGTAGTCAGGTCAGGCACATCCCCCTACTGTTTGTTGCACTGTTTCCACAGTGTATGTTATTAGAGGTACACCACAATCCATCTGAGATGCTATATGCCACATGATCGATCTAGTTCCTGCTCACAGTGGATGAAAAGGGACAACACCACCATGATGTTCCTAGGTATTGGAGTGTGTTTCCATACAATTGGCTATGGGAATGTTACCACAGCTGTTTGACATGCAATCAGCTAGGAGAAGGCTGCGATTCGTGCATAGGCCATCAGCTGATCATGAGCGTTGCTTACATTACACATGCTGCTGCCTAAGCAAAGTAAGTGTATGTCTCCACGTCCACCTGAGAGGGGGTGGGGGGGACAGACAGAGGCAAATACTTATCAGGGAGAGATGGGAGGGTAAAACTGAAGCATGTTTGTGTCACACACCTAGCAGCACAAGGTATCAAACCCTTGACAACTATGTAGTGCTAGCATAGTTCGATGCAATTATTGGATGTGCCACATGGGTTACCTGTTGTGGAGTACTCAGAACATATATGTGATGGTGAGTGACATGTGCAACAGGGATACAGTAGCTGTATGGTAGGTGACATACACATGCCTTTCAGCATGAACAGGTGCCAGTGTCAACACAGCCACACTCTCACAAGGACACACACACACTGACACATGTGGCAGGGCCAGGTGTACAACTCATCAGTTGTGGGATTGCCACATCACATCACTGTGCCAGTATCCCATGCACCACACGTCATACAGGGACTGTATGAGTGAAGGGGATGGGAAGGTGTCTGACATCAGACAGCATGCTGCAGTATGCCCATAGGGGTTGTAGGGAGTGTGGATGTGAACATCTGCAGCACGCAACACACACACACAAACACACGGTGCCAGTACTGACATGCATGGGTGCATGTCTCCAGAGGTGTGTGGTGTTCGACTGCGCCAGACGGCTCTCCAAGGCTAGGCAATGTGTGTATCTTGGCATCAGGCTACATGACAATGGTCGGCATTGTGGCTCAGGGATGTGGTGTCCTCATTTCTCTCACAGGTGGGTAATGTATCCCCCATCCGGTCACCTGGGTAACTATTTTGTGTAGCCAATGCTGTGCATCACTTGCCATGTCTGTGTTCCTTCATCCATGACATGGACGGCGTCTGGGATGTGCACACCTCCCACATGCATATACAGTGACATGTGGAACTGTACCTGGGTTGTCCAGCCCATGTTGTGAACACAGATTATCATCAGATGTGCCAGTCCTGGCCACCTTGCCAAAGGTGGGTATTTGAATTGTAAGGGGTGTGAGTGGCCTAAAAAGCATTGCTCTCTACACAGTCAGACATGCACACAAAAACAGACACACACTCACACACACTGATGTCTTTGAGATCCCCATCATATCCCCAGTTGGCCTTTGGAAGGTACTTATAGCTAGTATTCTTAGACCTACACATACCTTAGTTTCCACTGGGACGGGTTCCCTTTTGTTAGTTCTGTGTGTCAGGCGTGGCTGGCACAGCTCAACAATTTGCAGTAGGAGGTCCCTGTCCACCCTATAGTGCTTCACTATCTCCATCTCATGTAGCCGTTGGTAGGTTACCCTGGGTCTGTACACTCTTCTCCATCTCCTCACTGTGGGTTGGTTGGCCGCATTCACATACTCACCACCCTCAGCCTCTTCCACAAGTTGTATGATAGCTATTGCAGCCCCTAACATTTTGCTGTTGTAAGTGTTAAAAGTTCCTCACTTGTTTACACCGGTGGTGTAGGGTGTGGGAAAAAACAGAGGGGTAGTTGCTTGCATAGTTTATAGTGGCGTTCTGGGCTGGTCTGGTCTGCTGCCTGTGTAATTGGCTGGTTCTGATATGTTTCACCTGGCAGCGAACCTAGTACCCCTTGATTAACTTCCTACTGCCGCTTTCCCTTCCCATTGCCCTTGTGTTTCAGCCCAGGGGCACGCCGTGCAGTCGGTGTACTCCACTGTGCACATTGCTGCTATTTCCTGGGTTCGCTTAATTTATCTTCCTGTAGATCCCGTTGCGTGGTACACACACCCGCTTACACTTTGTCATACATGCTGGGCAGGTTTAGACACCCCCCTGGCTTTGCTGTGCTAAGCTGGATGCAACCCTGAGCCACAGGGCTCCAGTCTGCTGACAATATGCTTGACACACCCATGCATGGTGTCACCTACCTCCTAGTCTTGCACTCAGCTATTCATACTCTTACACTGTTGGGACCTGCCTCACATGCTGGGGAAAACCAGGATTCACTATCCTTCCCCTCATTTGCATAGGATTGCCAGCTAATGCATAATTACATGTGTCACACTGTGCCTCCCCCCTTAGCAACCACTATTCACTGGCCAGGTTGTCTTTTGCCTGCCATTGACTTGCATGGCGGAATACTGATTTTAGTTAGACTGCTTTTTTTAGGTTTATTTTCTTATTTCCACACCGATCCCGTTTGGTTGCCGCTGCCCTATGTTTCAACGGCCGTGATCGGCGGACCTATAATAAATGTGATATTTTGTATGTTTTGCATTGTTTGCAATGCCAATGGCCTTCTACTTGACCATTGGCATGCTTCCTCAATGATATGCAGCCTTTATTTGGGGCTGTCATGTCCCTGTTTTGGATTTTGCAGTACCGTACTCGGTTACTAACCGAGTACATTTCTGCATATTACGCTAGTCCTGCACGCCCTAATTCCTGCTTCCTGGATGGCAGATTTACCTCATTTACATGGTTTTCACCTGCAAATCAAGTAATTTGCACACGGGGGCTGGGAGCATGCAGCACTAGTGCTAGAGTGTTCGCGCATGTCAAATGAGCACGTACGTGGATCGCTCGGCCGCTAGATTGGCAAAATTTCCTCTTACACTAATCATGCAAGCTTTTGAGAATCGTGTGTGTGTGTGTGTGTGTGTGTGTGTGTGTGTGTGTGTGTGTGTGTGTGTGTGTCACACACACACACACACACACACACACACACACACACACACACACACACACACACATACTACTCTTACATGTATTTATAATCATTTACTGACAGCTTGTGGTGAGTTGTTCACATTTCAGTTTTCATTTATTCAAATGCAGAGTTGAAACTGAAAGTCTAGCCACAATTTATATGTACCATTTTGGAAAATCTCCCCCTTCCTGCCTCTTCTTCATACAGACTACAACAGAATACAGCAGATGTGAATTATGGTTATTTATTTTTGTAGCAATGAAAACCTCTTGAAAATCTGCCATATCTTAATGATATTAGTGAGGTTAATGGGGTTGATCAGTATGAAGGTTAAGGTCTTTACCTTAGGGATACAAGGTACAGAGTTTAATTCTGACCTTTGGTCATTGGCTAGACTTGTAATAGTCTTTAAACTGATAACCTAAGATTTACCTATGAACCTATTTGCCTATGATGAGTATTAAATGCATCTAACGCTGTTAATTTTCCATTATTGTTTGCATTTAATTATCAGTTAAAATTTTCTGCCCTCCATAAATCCCAGACCATCATTTTTTTTCTCAGTTGTCTTTCTTATTCCATCAGAATACTATTGCTCTCAGTATTTGTAATTCACCTAATACCTGAATTACGTGACATTTAGGTATGTGGATCATATTGTGGTGAATACTGGCCAGCTATTATGCAGGAGACCAATGTTCACTTCCCTGACAGGAAACACTGGTCTCCCTTGACAAAGGCACTGCTTCTCATACATAGTCAGATGATGTTAGACTACTGAAACCCAGGAGAATTGCAGATAAATCAAGTGACACTACTTGGCACAATAAAGATGCATCCAGCAGTTGCCTCCAGTTACTTACAGTAATGCATCTACTCTTGCCTCTCTTTTATCTTTGTTTTCTGAGCTGTGACCCCAGTGGAAGTCACTAAGTACCTACTGCAGTTTCCTGCCAAATCTGAGGACCCAGAGATGAATGAGAATCCTGTTATCAAATAAATAAGTAAATAAATAAAGCTAATGAAGCAGAATCCTGCAAGTTCCAGGTGAAGATGGTTCTACAAGTGCCATGCTGAGAAGCAAACAAACATTTGTTGTTAAAGTGAATATAAATAACTTATGTTCTCCAGGACATTCTTACTCAGCAAGACAACTCTCTCTAAAAGATTACTATGTAGGGCCTTTCTTTGGGAGTAAGGTTAGGAACCATTCTTTCAAATGAGGAATCCTTAAGGATGTCTTTTTCCAAAATTTACACTGTCTCTCAGTGCATTGCCCAGGCTGTAACAGCTGTGTATGTATTATGTCAAGTGAGCAGAGTAGATAACTACTGGAAGCCCTTTAAAAAGCTGGAGAATAAGTCCTTGTCTTATCTGAATAATGAAAGAGAGGGTCAGAAAAATATTTTACCGAAAAATATTTCTGGATAAAAAATGCCCAGTCAAGCTAACAATCTTTGCCTGAAGTTGGTTTTATTTTGTTCTGTTTCACCAAACTTTATTAACCATACTCATAGTCAAAATATTGTCTAACAATACACAAAATATAATAAATCAACAAAAATAAGCCCCTCCCATTCTGCCTTACTCTACAGCCCTTTCTATTCTTCCATCAGGCTTTCTTCAATCCAAATACTTTCAAAATAAACAAGGAGGCAAAGTACTTGTAACAATCGCAATAATTTGTGAACTTAACATTATAAAAAGAAAAAAGAAAGTAAATATAATAGAGCACTCCAAGATAGTATACACCAATTAACATAGTCTGGCATACACTGTTGTCCTTTCCCTACTCATTCAACCCCCCCCCCCCCCATAGCAATTCTTGACTAATACATATTTCAAACATGGGGATACTATAGCAATAAACTTTGGATCTATTTCCTGCCAAACATGCTCCTCTTCCAATCTTCCTGTCTCAGTTCCATTGTTGACGTCCTCAGATCTTTTATTGTGGGACTTTCCTTCTTTTATTTTTTAGTTATTGTTTTTATTAGCCAATAGGATAACTATCCACATTAATTTACTGCAGTCTTTGATTAGTATCTGCCTCTCCTCCCACACTTAGCAAATACTGATCTTCTAATAAACTAACATTTTTGCCCATTAATTTGCTTAACATTACCTCTAAATTTTGCAGTCTATCACAAGTCAAAAAATATACTTCAAATTATCTCTCTCGTAAACCTCACATTTCAAATAATTCCACCTCCCTTGTAAGAAACATCCTTTGAAGTCTAGATGGTGTGCAAAAATATTTGTGAAGGCACTTCTTTGTGAAAATTTTAAATTTCCTTGCATTCATTGCCCGCCCAGCCATTTAACATATTTTCCCATTGTTATGGTCCAATGCTCTTCTTTAAGAGCAGTTTCCATCCTTTTCTCATTTTATTTTTTTTTCTTGCTGGATTTCTTCCAACAGTAGCTTATGCATCATTGATAAAATGCTCTTTCCCATGAACTTATCCCCTCTAAAGTCCATAATCCACTTGATAAGACCCAGACAGTTCTCTTGCCCTTGTTTCCCTCAGCTCAGGTTTCTAATTTGTTCTCTACAATCACTTTTATGTCAAGAAATAGCCCTACAGCAAATTATAAATTTCACATACCTTCTCCCATTTCCTTGGACTATTTCCTATTGATAACTATGTGCCAAAATGAGAAAAAAGGGTTGTGGATGAATGACTGAACTGATCCCAGTATCTTGGAGGATTCAACTTTCTCCAGTTCCATACTGGCATGTTCTTATCATTTACCCCCTACTCTCCCTCCCATGGGTAGAATATCTACCCTTTAAGTGTTCAGCTATTTACTTTGAAATGTCCTGCTTATCTCCCCTCCTGCAACATCCAAAATAAGAGTATTTAAGGTATGTGCCTCCCTAACCCAAATAACTTACAACCTTACAAAATGTCTAAATCCATTAAGAAATCATTTCTTCTATATAACATCTTTTGCCATTTCAAATGTCCTTCCTTTTCCTAAATCTTTATCCACAGCATTAGCTGGTTTGCTTTAAGATATCTGTTAATATCTGGTGCCCCTAGATCCCCACCCCTTGTCTTTGGAGAAAATTATCCTGCCCTATTTCACTCTTGGTTTCTCATCTGCCCATAGGAAGTCCTTCATCCAGTCCTCTATCTTAACAATAATAGGCTTATTGTATCCCGCTCCAATAAGTTCTGCTTGAACAGTGGAACCAGACTGGGATGTCTATTTTCCCTTTGTTTGCTTTATATGTAGAGCCACTGGCAAAGAAAATAAGGTACTCAGAAATTCAAAAATATAAGTGGCATGGTAATCAAGAAAAGTTTCCTTTATTGTCCTATGATATTATTTTATACTTGATAAATCCAGAAAAGGGCATCTCAGCAATGTGAAATATTTTGAAACAGTTTCAAGTCTTTTCAGGATATAAAATTAATGAAGATAAAACAAAAAAGCCAACTGCCTTCAAACCTCTGAAGGGAATAAATCCAACCAATAAAATGACTATACCAACAGAAGGATAACTTGGTACAAAAATGAATGGATCAAACTGAGTTCAGGAATAAGAACTATTTATTCGTAGTTAAGCACTTTTGTCTATACAACTGCAAGACTTCAAGACTTTTTCAGAACGAAAGACGGTTCTGAAGATAAAACAAAGGCTAAATTATGCACCCACACAGCACTTGGTTCAGCAATACCCATTTATATGTGGGGACATAAGTGTAATTATTTAGGAGTATGGCTTAAAAAGGCTTCTGTTATGGTAGCTAGAATATGTGGGAAGGGACTAAACCATACCCCTCAACATCTTAAAACAAGAAATCGGGACAAAGGCCCAAAAATAGGGATAATTTTTAAATATTGCTCTTACAAACTTAGAAAGTTGATAAAATAACAGGCTGTGTATTAGCATGAATTTTCTGGAGGGTATGAAGTCTGAAACTCAAATGTCTGTCATTATTTTCTAACTTCAGTCTTTAATGATTTGCCACTAATTTGCCAGAAAACCACAATTTTTGAAAAACAGACCAAAAATACAAGGCAAAAATCTGGACATTCAACAAAAATCTGGACAGTTGAGAGGTATGAACAAAAGATAATAGAAAAACAAAGAGACTCGTAGTGAGATACAAAGAGAGAAAATGTTTGTTCCTTTAATTTTATATACAAGTCAAGCATATTTTTATTAATTGGGGAAATGTTGTGGACAATAATTAATAAAAAGTGGAAGGAATTTATCTGGTAGGGAAGAAGAGCAAGAGTTAAGTGGGATAGGTTTATCCTCCCAATTAAACAAGGTGGTTTAAGATTACCTGATTTAAAGGGATATTTTAGAGCTACACAGTCAAGGCTCATATGCATAACACAGGCAGAAGGTTATAATTCAAAGTGGAAAGTAATGATGACACAGGGGGATTCAAGAAATAAGGAGAGAGTGATATTTGGGATGCAGATCCTTAAGGAGAACAATACCCACCATACAGAACATTATATTCATAAAGTTGCAGAAAGTATTCTAAAAAGTAAGCCAAGACATGAATGGAGGAATGAGATTTTGCCAATGGGGATGACAACAAGTAGGGTACAGAAAATAGACAAGAAGGGGCTGGAATTTACTGGGGAAAAGTGGCAAAGGAACTACAGTACTGGGAGCAAATAACTAGAGAGAGAAAGGTAATAGAGTGGGATGAGGCCAAGAAGATGTTTGGACTGCAGGTTAGACACTGCCTTCCCTGTCAGGGATTGATATCAGAGTACAGGCAAGGGAAAGAGATAGGGAGTCCTAAGTGAAATATTGGCTCTGGTACAGTTTTTAGTTGACTCTACAACAGAAGCTGCTGTTAAAAGGAGGATGATTAGTAGGACATATAAAATATTGCAGGATAACTATAGGAATCAATCAGAGAAGGTTAGAAAAGACTGGGAACACAGACTGGAAAAGCAATGTACAAGGACACATTGGGGGGATATAATCCAGAAGGTATAGGATTTTTGCTTGAAAGTGTTTGCATATGTATTTTATACCCCAGCAGACTTAAAAAAAGATTTATCAGGTAAATAGTAAATCTTGGAGGTGTGATGGAGAAGAAAGAGGTATTTGGGATTATAATATGTTGGGAAATTTAAAAAAATGCCTGCATACTACTCTGTCCGAAATATTTGGAGTAAATGGCTGTAACTAAGGAAATGATTATTTTGAGCTGGGACACAGGATCTGAATTGTTTAGACATAGTAAGGTCTTACGTTTAATTCTGCTTGCTGCCAAAAAGCAATTACTAGAAAATGAAAGTCAAAATCTTAACCAACTGTATTTGAAGTATTCAATATTATAAAAAAAAGAACTGGAAGAAGGAGCTTTAGAAAAGGGAAGGAGTAAATTACATAGAAGTAAATAGAAATTGTAGGAAGAATACATGCAGAATAATTCTCAGGAGAGGTTTAAGGGGAAGCCAGGAACTAAGTGATTTATGTCATGTTGGACTGAAAGACAGTTATAAAGAAAGGAAATACGTAATGAATAATGTGTGTAAACATGAACATTTTTTATTTATTTTCTTTTCTATTAATGTATGTGTGCCTATGTGATAAGTTACATTTTATTAAAGTTGTTTACAAAAACAATAACAGATTTATCTGGCATCATCCAAAAAGCTTGCCCTAACATAGTATATGTGAGATGACATTCCAATGCAGAATCTGGACCCTCTGATCCAAGTCCATATTTATATGCCTCCATTTTTTTCAAGTTATCATACATTTTTCTAACATCTTTCCATATGTTGATATCATTGATTTATATGTCTCTGATAAATGCACTTGTACATATTTCACTTCATTTTCTTCCCTTCACTGAGGATGAGACTCCTGTACTCATGGACAGTGTTCCAAATTGACCCCTATTGCCTTAGTTTTCTCTTCATTCTCCTTATACCCTGTTAGGTCTTCAAACTGCCACAAATTTTTCTGACATTTTTCTGTATCTTCTTCAGGAATAGGCAATGTCATTTGAATATCATTGGCATACAATGCCACCTTTAACTCTGTTTTCCTAACAATGCCCTCTTACTGCAGATTGCTTCAATCAATTTACTGAAGACTCTACATAGATTGCAAACAATAAAGATGAGCATGGTCAGCCCATATATAACTGCATTGCTGCTGTCACGCATCCCAGCAAATTCACTCTTGCTATAGCTCTAGTATATAGTCTTCTAATCAAAATTCATAAAGCCCTGTGGCATCCCTGTTTGTTCCAAAACTAAAAATAAATATTCCTGATTAACTCTGTCAACAGCTTTTTATGCATCCAAGATTAGTACTAGATGTTTCTTAGATATGTGCATCTTGCATGGCCACAAGTATATGCAAAATGTTATCAAATGTTAGCCTCCTTTCCACAAATCCACACTGACCCATAATTATTATCTACTATATTATGGGATGTAACCTGGTTGCTAGTTTAGTTGTAAAAAACTTAGAATTATGATTTAGCACTGCTGTTGGTCAGTATTAGTCGACTAAATTCTCTTTTTCTTCATATACCGGCTCTTATAGACAGCAACAATCATGGAAGAATTTATTTATTTTTATTTTTTGTCTCACAAACTGAAACTAAAGCAGGTAACACTAATTATAAGTGACTGCATGCAGAGCAATGAAGGAACCATCTTATTCAATCCATGCCATACAGGAAGTCCCTATACTGGGATTATAGCAACATAAGAGGTTACTAGGTTAATGGTCCTAGAAACTTTTTAAGCCTAGCCATTCATGCTCCAATTTTCATTATTAATGCCCATGGGCTAGAATGGCTTTGGTATATGCCTGTGCCTTAATGCATCTAAAAACTGGCCCTGTCTATAAGGGTCGTAGATGACAAGATAAGGGTAAATTTGCAATTTCCATCCATTGGTCCAAATTGCATTTGAACAGGCTTAGAGAAGAGCTCTGTTTTACATGAATGGAGAGTCTGTTCCACAGAAGGGGTGATCTCTGAGACACATACTTGTCCCTGCAACGTGTTTATGTCACAGATGAGTGTACTTACTAGCCAGTAAGTGAATTTTACTAAAACAAGCAGCATTACACACTGGAAAACCTGAAATTAAGCTGTCAGTGTGCATTCATCTTGGAAAACCTTGTCTTTTGCATTCTTAATCACTCAGAAGTGTGCACAGAAAATGGTTGCTTTGCTTTGGGGACAGGCTGCAAATGAAAACAAAGGGCAGTTACATGTTTCATGCAAAACAATCCTTAACATGGCTAGGGGAAGGGAGGCGTACATATGTGCCTAAGGGCAACATGTTAAATTACTGCCATCACTATTCTCATTCACTTTCCTCAAAAATCAAGCATGAGATGGGGTGGGTAGGAGTGAGGGAGCATATTGTATGTGAAAGCACAAAGTAATTACATGATCAATGTTGAATAAGAATGATATAGCTTGTTGGGGACATTGCGTGTGTCTAACAGGTGTTAGTTGAAATATATCATTGTTGCCATTAATGGTTTCTGCTTTCTTTTCAATAAGATATCAGAAGTATAGCAAATGTGGGCATTAATTTGGGAGTGGCAATGTATAAAACAAAAGCAAACAGCAATGTAAGCATCATTTCTGAATGAGGGACTGCATCTGTCAGAGAAGATAGCAGTTATTATTTTTATATGATGACTTTGTCAATCAAAGATAGTGTACCCTCTCAGAAGTGACACATTCCACTGGGACAGAATGAATGTACTTTTAATCCAAACATCTTATTAGAATTGTCTTTTATAGAAAATTGTCTAAGGGGAACTGACATAGGGGCACATATGCACACCAAGCATATCCAGCATTTCAAAAGCTTTTGTAATAGTCTGGAGCTATATCTACTTTTCACCTGAGGGTCTATGTGATTATTGCTTGCAATGCTAGGTGAAACTAAAGTCCAGAATATATGTGCACTAACCCCTTGTTAGACCAATAGCAAGAAAACATTTTTATTTTACCAGCCAATGCAACATTTTTATTGCATATAGAATGAAGCCTACAGTCTGTCTACATAAAAAGGCAATCTATGCCATTTAAATCAAGCTGGAGAAGCAGTGAAGTTCTTAAGGACAGAATGGCATTTTTGTGTATGTTGTGTACCCAAGTATCTTATTAGAATTAGAATTCCCTGATTTTCTTTGATTGTGAACCATCTTCAGACAACTGCTATATGGCCTCTTATACGGATAGGACATCCAGGGTTTCAGAGATTTGTTGTCACAGTCTGGTACTATAATATTTTGCCAAGTAAAATTAATATCCTGACATAAGAAAAAAATGGAACATGTATATTCTGAAAATATATATTTATTTCACCAGAAAATAGACATTTTACACTCAGTTTCCAGTAGTGGTGCTATGCTAAACTTCTGCTTAGTATGCTAAGTACTATACCAGACAAGAATACTTCTTTGTTGACTTGTCACTGCATCAAAAGTAAAAATCCTGTTTATTTCTCCTGATTACAGAAGCCTTTTTCTCCAGTGATTTTATTACCTGTCCCCAGTTTAGGCTTGTACAGTCATCAACATTACAAGAAGATAAAGTTATATATGTGTTTCTGCAGTTGGAAGCACCAGCTAACTGCATTTTGCAGCTGAAAGTAATGACACATTTAATTTTATTTTATTTTATTAATTCCATCTAGAAATCAAATGTGGTCCAGAGACTGCTTAAACTTAACACACTCATCTGAGTGACTAATAATGGGAACTGTAGTTCAGTCTACCAACATGGAGTATAATCTTTAAGTGACGTTTGCTGTTCAGGTGCTCGTCAGTATCAAAAATCATAATGCTAAATGAGGATAACTAGCTAAGTAAAAGGGTAATTGCACAGTTGTGGACCCTGGCCCATTTCTTTGCCTAGGGACTTATTTGACCATGATCCAGCTCTGTTTATGTCTAAGAGTCAGTATAGTAAAAGGCATAATAATGTGGAAATACTGTTGAACTTGGATTGTGAAAATACTACAACATTCAAGAATCTGAGAAGCAATAGAATACTGAAAATAAGAACATTCTCATGTGGGATCACCCAATACCAACAGTTTAAAAAAGTCGAAGTAAGAAAACTGTAATCTACCCTGACTCAGGAATGGTATTCATTTATATTACAGCATTAGAAACCCAAAACATTTGGTGAAATTAAAAAAGAACTATAACAATATGGCTGAAGTAGCAAGAAAGTATAAGTCTTGGACAGGAATGTGATATAAAATAACTTTAACAAGAGGAAAATTATAAGTGGACTTCAATAAGGAAGGAAGAGGTATGCAGCCACAAATGATATCTTAACACTAAACCTTCTAATAGCGGGTTTTTGTCCAAGACTTAATGTAAGCCTCCAAAGAATTCATATTTAATAAACATTTTTGTTTTCTCTCAGAATCCGGCAGGGAATGGACCAAACACCTCCTGTTCTTTCTGTTTCGATCCAAAGGACCAAGTCGGTAGCATGGTTATTCATTCATTCATTCATTCATTCATTCATTCATTCATTCATTCATTCATTCACATATGTTAACCTGTCAGGTAGACTGCTCAAATTATTCTTTCCAGTCATGAGACACCCCTTGGGAACAATAAACTATACACACTATTGACAGAATAATAGCAAGATAAAATAGATATCAATGGATCATAATATTTTACATAAATATAGTGTCCAAAAACATTAAACTTTGAATGAACTGTAGAAGGACACGCAAGTTACTTATTATAGGGTCATAGGTAAGTACTAGGCTAGCTGTCCTCGAGGACCATTTTAAGCCTGGCCCATTTCCTTTTTTGTGCTGAAATTAACCTATCCAATTTGGTTAGAGATTGGCCTTACCATTCCATGGTCAGTCATTATATATTACCCAGAGAATAATTGGGATCATTCCATGGTCAATAATTATATATTACCCGGAGAATAATTGGGATCATACCATAGATTATTTGAGGGGACCAATGCATTTTGATAAAGTATTTAGGAGCTGCCTCTGTCCAGTGGGAAGTCCTGGGTTAAATTTGCTATTTCCCATCCAAAGATCCAAGTTAGGATTGATTATGGACAGGGATGAACTTCATTTTATGTGGCTGGGGAGTCTGTTCAGGAAAAGCAGTATCCTCTGTGAGATATACCTGTCCCTCCAAACCATTCTATTGATGTAGCATAATAGGTTTAGATCCCTAAAATGATTATTTCTGATGCCATTTGACTTTGTAATGTGTAGTAAATCCCATCAGTACTGGATCAGAGGATGCGTTGTATACCAGACACAGGTCACCTCTTAGCAGTTTGTAGGGTACTGAGTATAGTGACAGGGTTTGAATAAGTTAATGCAAGACCTGTTGTTTAGGCCTTATATCCTTTTCTGTGAGCATTCCAGTTGGTGCACGTGTCTCAACAGATACATCCAAAAGGGGGATTATATTGAATGATTGGCTTAAGAAGGGCTGAGTAAAGAGGGACAATGACATTTCTAGATCTAGACACAATCTCTTTGTTCATAACCTGTCCAGTATAGAAGGACTTTCTTACAACAATGGGCACATGCTGGTCAAAAGTTAGGTTGCTGTCCATATAAGTTCCCAAATCCCAAACAACTGAGTCAGCTCTTAGGAGCATATTGCTAATGTGATAGCTGCCTGAGATAGAGGACTTCCCAAAGGATACAATTATGTATTTTTTAGCATTTCCTTTCAGTCCATGATTGTGGCACTAGTTATTTAATTGGGGCAAACCTTCCTGCAGGATGGCTAAGTCATTTGGGGAGTCAGTGACTGCTCCTAGATTGTAGTCATCTACAAACATAGTCAGCCAGAGCCCTTTGGTATTGGCTTTTACTTCAGAAAATGTCATGAGAAACTTCATTGTATAAACCATCAAGGTGTTAATTATATAACAAGAATAGATGCAGTGAAGTACATACGTTAGGGTCTAAGCTAATACAGCAAATAGCTGTCAAATTGGTTTATTCTGAATGTCTACAGAAAATATTTTTTTCTTGAAGCTTGATTAATTTAAGATTTCTGCCATATAGTACTGTCAAGATGTCTAGATACCTGCAGTTGTGGGTATAATCCAGTACTGTAAAATTGTCTAGACTTCTGAAATCTATGAATAGAATAAGTTGTAGTGAAATAAAGATTACGTTAAGCCACATTTACAATTAAACTTGCTTTTCAGATGTTCTCAGACATTCTTGGAGGTTTTTATTTTCTTTTCAGTGACATACCTCAGTTTGTAGCAGAGTTGCTTCTAGAGTTTCCCAGAAGAAATATGGGACCAAATGTCTCCAAACTGATTTTGTTTGTTTGTTTTTGGAACATGGCACCATCAAACTATTCCAGGTTAATAAACGTGAATAAACAAATACAGAAGTTTGCAAGTGAATTTCGGTTATATTAGAGACAGCTGGTGATTAAATTGTAAACACAGTGTAGACTTAAGAAAGATTTGCAGTGATGGGTCCAACCATGGTGACTGACAGCAATCCTTTTGTGCTCAAGTTTGTGCTGGAGGTATGGCTCAAATTAACCAGTTAGAAGCTGAGCAGTATTCAGTAGCAAAGGTAGTAAGTATGTGCTAACAGAAGGATACTTAGTAATTTGTGAGAGAACTGCCTTGGCTTTATATTGTCTGCCAGGATTTTTGTTACCTACTTGTCAGACCTAAGGTGACTGTCAAGGATCTGGTCTAGGAGTTTTGATGAGTTGGCTTCTTCAGAGGGAGATAGGTCTATTAACCTGAAAATAATACAGAAACTTCCAGAGAATAGATATGTTCTGCATTATCAGGATTAAGAGAGTCAGTACCAAGCCTGCTTCAGTGGCATACAGGGATAAAGCCCTAACTATGGGCAGGCAACTTGAGTTCAATTAGCAGCTTGCCTCTGGAGATTGACAGTACAGGCAGGGAGGAAGGACATACCCATCTTGTGAGACAAAGAGTCATGTGTTCAGGACGTATCCATGTAATATGATTTCGCTGGTGGGGATGGACAAACAACCACTTAGTGCTTCCTGTAGGCTGGCAGTGGGTGGGCAGAGATGTCCTGCTGATGTCAGCCCCTTGCAGAAATGAGGGGTGGTTCACCATTGAGACTCAGTGCATGCTCAACCCATGGGGTGTTAATGGGCAGAAGCAAAGTGATTAGGCTTAATATAGAAAAAAAAACTGACCCACCCCTGATGGCTGATTAATAATGGTCCCTCATAGTTGACCACTGGCCCAGGTGAAGAGCGAACAAATGGGTCATCTGCCCAGTACGGATCCGATGATTGTCACATAGGTGGTGAAAAGATGTGCAAAAATAATTAAGCTCTTCTAAGATGTGTATAGCACTGAGATAGTTTTATTGGCTCTGAGATGAAGTCCTATAGCACTGTGCCATATCTGCAAGGAATGAAATCTGGCTTGCAGTTTGGCATTAACACTATTAACTGTATGATCAGCAAGAAAGTCGAGAATTCATTGGCATATGAGATCAGTTTTGTATTCCTACAATGACTGTTCATATTATTCACAAAAAATGCAAAAATAAGTTGGCCCAGCATAGAACCCTGAAAAACTCAGACAGTCAGTGGTAAAGTAGGAGAGATGCCCCCATTCCATCTTACTGATTGTCCTTTACTGTCTTGGCAGTTAACAAATGTTAATGGCATTAGAAGTAAGACTATGACTGATCAAGTCTGGCATGATTAGCATGACAAAGTTTCCAGTGATTTAGTGAGACCTGAGAAGAGTAAGCCAAGATTCTTACTAGTGTCTAACTGATAGTGCATGTACTCTGCAACATTCAGAGGAGCTGCATCAGTCCAATGGTCAGAGCTGCTCTCAGTTTGGCTACTTCACCTGCGAGTTACAAAGAATCTGCTGCATCAAGCCATTTGTTGCTAATAGGATGAAAATAAGTATCATTTTGCACTTCTGTTGATTATTTTACTGTATTTCATAAGGCTCCTGTACTAATTGTTACATTTCTCACACTTCATTAGAGTTTCAAAGCTGAACTGTTACCATTGCTGCTATAGTACTTAATTACATTGTGTCTGCTAGTTTTACAGGAAAGTAGTATCTAGATTGTGTGGTTTCCCTGCACTTGAGGTCTAAAGCTAGCATTTTTACATTAAAATGGTTTTCTGACTGCACTCTTGTGGCAGAAGTATGCTATAGGAAACCTATCTGAGTTGGAGGCTGCTGGCTGAAAGCTTATTGGGTGTTTTCCTGATTGGCCTGTAGGCCTTGCAGTTGTAAAACTTGTTTCTCAAATTCTATATAAGGACAGCGTTTGCACTAAGCTGCTCTCCATGCAGCAGGGGTTAGCAGTGGCCTGTACAGATGCAAACACTTTCAAGTTAAAATTTCCATTAGAATAAGTATCTCTGCAACCTTTCCCAGTCCTCCTGCTGCTCTAGAAGTATCTGATTTGTGCACCATCTTGTTGGATAGCTGCAGTTCACACTGAGTATAGCACGTATTCTTCGTCAGTGCGCTGTCATCTCAGTCCAGTTAAATGTTCTCACTCTTCTCCCTAGTTAAACCCATAGTAAAAAATTCTGAAACCATGTTTAGGCACTTTCTTGCTATCTCTGTAGCCAGCCTGGTGGACATGGGCATCCAGAAGCAATGTGGCAGCTGTCTCATATATACTGACAACCACTTAATCCTGACACAAACAGTATGTGAGAGATGTAGTTACACTATGAAAATTGAGACACAACTCTCATATACTGATAAGTCAAATGACAAACTGGTTGTCAGCACACGCGCATCATTTCTCTCATTAAATAAGGTATAAACACATAATCTCACATATGTGGAGGTACTCGCAAGTAACTTAGCAAAACCTCAGAGGCTTTTCAAACGCTGCCCTCAGAAACCACATGCAAACAAAACCAAGTCAACACTACACATAAAAATAGACATCAGTGTCTCTACAAGTAAGCCCCAAACATCACACATTCAAACATTTTCGTCATAGGAGAGTCCATCATGAGACACTCAGATGACACCCTCACCAGGTTGGATAAAGACAGGGTTACAGTCAGTTGCCTATCAGGGGCCAGGGTTCACCAAATCACACAGGGTCTCAGGTCACCCAACCACAAGTAACAGTATGACTCAGTCATAGTCCATGTGGGTGTAAATGACCTGAGACGTACCTCCCTAGACTATATGAAGAGAGACATGATGGACCTCTCTGAATACATGTAACAGACTGGTATGAGCCTCACAATGAGCAGCATTCTACCCTCACCAAGAATGATACCACAATATAAACAGAAAATTACTGACTTCAATAATTGGCTTAGCTACTGGTGTCATTTCAAGGGGATCCAATGTTCTTCTATTTTACTTCTTTTGAGAGCAGTATAGTAAGCATATGCATTGTTATTATGTATTATTTTGCTTAAGTTAATACTGAGCTAGAGTGTACATTTGAAAGAAGAGTGCAAATTTCAGTACCATCATATTTTCTCAGATTCATTGGTAAGTACTAGGCTAGCTGCCCCTGTAGACTACTTTAAACCTAGCCAATTTCCATTCAAAGGTGAAAATCAGTCTCTGTAACTTGTGTTTATGAGGTAAACACCTTAAGCATTATGCCAACCCTAAGAATAAAATCAGAGTCAGTGTCCCTACGTTAGAGTCCCAACTCCATGAGGACTCCAATTCCCATGTTTAGATTCTCACTACTGAGCTTCCTGATTGCTGTTTTCTATACAAAACCACTGTTTGTGTAGTTCCTAAGTCTACAGTGGCAGGGATTGCTTTGTGTTGATATCTCCCCTATACATGCTTATGCAACCTTGGAGCTGGTGTATATATAAGTTTGGGGTTGTGGGAGAGTAACGGGTGTGCAGAGGGCAAGTACCCCCTGCAAGAAACATTTACTTTTATTGTATTTGGCAGGGTTAAACCCAATCAGTTTCACTTGTGGAGTTAAGTCCTCATGAAGTTAAATGTTGAGGATTCATAGCTGAACCCTCAACTCAGTCATAAATAAGTTATCTTTCATAGACTTTACCAATCGAAAATAAGTCAGCTCAGCATACATTCAGTAAATTATATGAAGTTATTAACTTCTTCTTTCAAGAAAATATACTAGTAAGACACAGATAGATTCAACAAAAATTAATTAGCTGGAATCTCACAATTAATAAGCTATACAAGAGAAAAATGAAGTACTAGTTTCAACTATTACCATAATCATAAGAATAAGTCTAGATTACATAAAATACTTAAAGTATATGTTTTTATTAAGTTTTCCATTTCTAACAGCTTTCAGTTTAAAAGCAATAAAGTTTTCTGTAATTACATCAGAACACTGAAAATGAAAGACTGTGACTGCAAAGTGTTATCAATTAACAAGTAAGTGATCATGCATGCACTGAACACACCAAGTGCACTGGAGTAAAGTTTGTGCAGTTTCACAATAACCAAAGACGTCAGAGTTTTTTAGAAATAAGGAGAGATATCTTCTTCTTCTTCTTTCGGCTTTATCCCGGTTAGGGGTCGCCACAGCGGATCACCTGTCCGCACATTGAATGGCAGTGGAGTTTTACGGTGTCGAGTTGCCAGCCCGGCGCCCAACCTTCCACAGAAGGCACACTCACACGCACACCTAAGGCCAATTTAGAGTGTCCAATCCACCTGCAGCATGTCTTTGGGATGTGGGAGGAAACCGGAGCACCCGGAGGAAACCCACGCGACCACAGGGAGGACATGCAGACTCCGCACAGAAGGCACCCCAGCCGAGGATCGAACCGGAAAACCTCTTGCTGTGAGGCGGCAATGCTAACCACTGCACCACCGTGGCCGCCCAGAAATAAGGAGAGATATACCTTACATAAATTGACATAATAATTGCTGCCACAAGTAAATTAAAACCTCAGGTTTTATGAGACCACACAATATTCATAGTGCCTTCCTATACAGAATCAAGCAAACTACTTAAACCCCCGGTAATAATGTAAAACAAAATGATAATGTGTGCACATATTCACTGACCTGTGCATATGCTGTATAGGCACCAGTACACACTCGGAGGTGGTAGCATCAGCCCCAATCAATTTTAGACCCATCAGCATGACCTGTAGTATATTCAGAATCATGAAGCATCAACATGGAATTTACCTAAAATGGCACATGGGGACTTAACTTCTGTTGGATATGGATCAGTATGAGCTTAAGGTGAGATCTTGCCTTTTACACCGTGTGACAATTCTGAAGTGATAGCAACATACCTGACAAGGGAGTGACACTGAATACTCTGTGTTTTGGCCTTCCTAAGATTTACATATTTTAGACACTACGCCACAAAAGGAAACAGTCGATAAATTCATATCATTGCATATCAATCTATACATAATTCAGTAGCTGAGACAGTATGGGGACAAATCTTTTTGGATAATTCTTTTCAAAGAATGCACAAGTCACCTGTTTATGGTACTATGACACTACAGCAGAAAAAAAAGATAAAAATAATATTACTTGGATGGGTTGATAAAATTCATATAGGATGAAAGCTCTGTTTTTTATTTTGTACAAAAAAATCTGTGGAGTTTTTTAATAGTAGACTGAATTATGTTATTTTGACTACTCTTCTTAGATATCACATTATGAAATGGACTTCAGCTAGCTACATATGCTGATAATTGCAAAATGGGTAATATAATTAATTCAATAAATAATGATGAAGTTTTGTTAAACATCCCTAGAACAGCAGTAATGATCTCTTCTTTAACACTGGTAAATATAGCATTATGAGACTTAGAAAAAGAAAACTGATCATGATTACAAAATGGTTAAATCATAAAAAGGACACCAAGCAACGGTTTAAAGTGTGACCAGTATGTACATCTACTAAAGTTAGAAAGCATATTCTGTAGCTCAATTAATTCTAAAGGGCATGTCTAATTACTCCCCATAGATAATTGCACTGTTTTATACCTCACTGATCTGACCCATTACTAAATATAGTGCTGCATTGTGTAGCCTTCAAACAGGTTTGATAATTCCACACTAAGATGCATAGGGTTGAAGAATCTCATATTTTCAGAACCTAGTCTATAAGGCAAAGTCTGATCCAATTCTATTTTAATGTCTGTGGTGGGAAGGAACCACTGGATAGCTAAACCACATTGGGAACCTAAAACTAAAAATAAATATTTAATAAAAACAAACATTAGAGTTATATTATATAATGCCTTCCAAGGATATGGAACTAGGTTTCTCTTAGAATCAGAATAACTCTGTTATTATCTTCTGTCAGAGCTAATCTTGATACATTTGAAAAGCAGAAAATATTAGCAACATGGGATTACAGCAACCAAGCTTCTTGAAGGTCAGTAGGCTGTAAGATTGACAACTGAACCGGTGAACCTATCAAGTAAAGTTCTTAAGTAATTGATGTATTATATTTATCATTATGGTTGCCTTATTGTATTTGACTATTTGTTGCTATATTTTATTTTGAAGGGTTTCAAACAGGTTGCATTTAGTTTTCTTAGTATTCTTTATTAGATTGTTGTTTTTGTACATATGTGAAAGATCCCTGAAGCTATTTGGCATGCTTTGTTGTACAATTGCTGTTTTTATGAGCTAAGATTAGGATACCATCTGTAAGTAATGCTGTGTAAATATGGGGCAGATCAAACCTCAAGAAAAAGAGTACTAATAGGAATGAAAAAGAAAGTAGATTATACTAATCTCTGGGGTAATCTATTGCTTAAACAGTTAGGGAAAGAATGTTAATCATATGACAGTAAATGATCTGTCTGTGAGGTGATCTCTGAACTATTTGCTTGCTGAAACTGTTAATTTGAGGACAGAAATTCTTTAATAGATAATGTTTTATACTGCAAAACTCCTCTTTGGGTTAAAAAAGCTCCCTCCTATTAAGGGTCTCTAGTCAACATTTGATAGAATTGTGCTTGGTGTTGTCCATAATGCTGTATCTACACAGTAACTGCCTCATTTCTACCTGGTTCAAAGAACAGTAGAAATTTGAGATCCATTGTGGATTTCAGCAGTACCACCAAAAATAAAAATAAGAAAATGTTGCTAGATATATATCTCATGATCAAAGAGGGCTACCATTATTTTCTATTCAAAACAATTCCTTTTATCTTACTATAAGTACCAGATGTTTTTTGAATTACCTAGCCATGTTATCAGTTTTTCTTCATAGTCAGACCTCACCATGTCTATAGTACACACACACACACACACACACACACACACACACACACACACACACACACACACACACACACACACAAAAAATTGGATGTTCATACTTCAATTCAGTCTAGAACTTGTACCCAAATAAATCACCACTCAGGCCCTGTTCTTCCACTTACTAACTATGGTGAAATCCAGAAATCTTGACTGATTTTTATCACAGTGCATCTTGTTTACAGCCTTTACTGGAAATCAGACAGGAGGAGGCTCTTCACTACAAAGAGTAGAAGTCCTGAATGAGGTGACACAGAAACTTTTCCATACTTTTGTATTCATGTGACAAGTTATTTAAGTACTTGGCTGCATGGCTCCCACCATCCAAGTCATTAATACCTCATGATTTCAGATGGAGCATTTTCAGTGATGTCATTTCACACCCATTGGGCAGGCTGATGACAATAAAGGCCAAGTGCAAAAGATTTCTCAGATGACCACGTTTTTACTACTCAGAGTTAACTTTCTTTCAGAAAGTAGAACCTATATATATATATATATATATATATATATATATATATATATATATATATACAATCACATATACTACTTCTGGTGTCTGTGAAGCAGACATCTTAGACAAGAAAGCATAAAGAATATGGTCACTACAGGGAGTCACCATATACATCAGTCTACTGCATCTCAGAACCATTAATATGAAAGTGTTGGTCTGTGATATTTCTTACCCCAGGGCATCTCAAAATCAGAAAAGGTGACACCAACACTGTGCGGTATTTGAACAATCAAGAGGTATGCACTCTTCTACCCTGTGCTGAGTAGGTTACATACCCAGCAAAACTAATGTGGTGGATCTCCACAGCCATCACACTAACCAGATTCATGACTAAAAATTAGTTTAATAATTTCTGTAGGATCTCTGTGTCAGTATTGAGCAACAGTTTACATAGCTATTTTCTCATTTCTTCTAAATATCACACTACCCTACTTTGAACCATATCAGACAGAAAATGTCTCAGCTAGGATACCTTTTGATATCATGAATAGAAATGTTGCCTCGTCACAATAACACAGTGATCTCCTGAACTATGTTTTCTAAAAAGTTATCTTGATTCTTATGACACCATTTTGGACAAAAAATAACTAATTCTTGCTGACTTTAAGTATGACCTGGGCTCTTTTGGGTCATTTGCTTATCATGATTGTCTTTTTGATTTGGAAGGGCTGATAAGACATCCGGCTTTAAAATGTATGTAGTTCTACACTGGGTTAAAGCATCCCAAAGCCATTCATTATGACATAATAAAATGTACGATTTCATAGCAGTCAATGAGTGATTTTCATTGCCAGCTCACATTCAGTAGGTCTTGTCCTATTCTAATAATTTGCTCAGAATTGCTCCATGCCTCAGTCAGGGTGCATACTACTACAATCTCAAGATTTCATTTGGACTTGTTAGAAAGGATTAGGAAGAGAGACTGAAAAATAAATTTGCATGGAAACGATGGGAGGGCATATGTATGGCTCCTGCGTATGCAACAAAGTCCAGAAAGGTTAGGATGTTTGCTTGGAACTGTTTATCTAGGCACTTTTATACCCCAAGCAGTCTTCAAATAATTTTTCCTCAGGTAAATAGTAAATGTTGGAAGTAATAAAGAATAAAGAGGTAACAGGGAACATGCTGTTTGGAGAGTGTAATGAGTTGGCAGATTTTAAAAATTCCCTACACAGTATTCTGTCAAATATATAGAGAGAGCAAATGGATGTAACTAATGAAATGATTATTGTGAGCTGAGACACAGGATCTGAGTTGTGTAGACATAGTAAGGTCTTAAGTTTAATTCTTTTGACTGTCCAAAAAGATATTACTAGAAAATTTAAATCAAAATATAAACAAACTGTATTTGAAGTATTGAATATTATAAAAGAGGTAAAATAAATCTTCATGAGATCTTTAGAAAAAGAAAAGAGCAAATTACATAAACATAAATGGAATTTTTTGGAAGAATATACACAGAATACTGTTCAGTAGGAGGGGGTGAAGTTTAATGGAAGAAAGGAGATGGGCCAATTTATGTAATGTTGAACTGAATGACAATTGTTATAAAGAAAGAAAACATATATGTAATGAATAATGTATATAAATAAGAAAGAATGTTAATATGGTTTGTTTTCTTTCCCATTAATATATATGTGCCTACTTTTTAAGTGATAATTTAATAAAGGTGTTAAAAAAAATATTTCATCTGGACATAGATCTTTTTCACTTTGTCAGATTGGGGCCAATATAACTATTACTTTGAGACTGTTTAAATACCATCCTTGTGAGACATAGTTCCTTCACAGAGCCTTAATTTTATATAAGAGAAATTTGACTTATACTCAGTTATAGCCAGCAGTAGCTTGCAAATCTGAAGTGTCTCTCAAAGAAAACTCATACTGTTCTATTCTACCAACTCAATGCATTTAGAATGGTAAGCCATGGTAGTAGTAGAACCCTTTATCACTTTTGTAAAGACTGCGTCATACTTAGGACTATACTAAGATTCATGTCTGAGAGTAGTTAAAATAAAGATGGCTCTTCAGAGGGATAGCAATCAGAAATCTTCTGTGGATGTAACTGTCGGAGTACCACAGTGATCTGAACCACACCCTCTCCTGTTTTATATTTTTTGTACAGATTTCCAAGACAATATCCAAGAAGTGTGGTTGCCCAAGCTTGGTGATGGCTTCAATGTGTAGACTGTTATGCACACATCCAATGATAAACTGCTACAAAAATGGGCTGGAATATGCACATACCTGGTGTATTGAAAATGGCCTCAAATTAGATGCAAAACAGTGCAGTATTATAAGTAATTTTGCAAAAAAATCTGCTCCCACATCATATGTTTTAAGAGGTACTCCTCTTTAGAAAAATACAATTGTAACAGCCCTTGATACTTATGTGGACAATTATCTCTTATTCAATCACGTTTCCATCCATCCATAACCCCATTTCCCACTTTTTTAGCACATGGAGTTGGGGTGTTACTAAAGCAGTGACAAACATCTAGACCCAATGTTTATACCACTGGGTGGCTAGCCATCATGGTTACGAAATCCTTCTATTTGACCCAGTTAATTTCCAACAGAACATCTTAAAGATACAAAAAAGCCATCTTTTCACTGTACTCTTCCCTTAGAACCATAATCAAATACAATGGTCCTTTGACATATAGAACTTCAAGCATATCACTCAGCTGGAAAGGCCACAACAATTTATAACCAAGAAAATTAAAAGCATTGTTCCAAGATAGCTGTAATATGATAAGCAGCTTGATTAGAGTTCTCTGAGTGTGAAAGCAGAACCTGTGAAACAAAGCCAGGAAAAAGTTTTAAATTCAGGTAAAATTCAGTTGCTGGCTAATAATTACACTGCCTGGCCAGCAAAGAAGAAATATGAAAAAAGTAAGAGAAAATCAAACAGAAACATAGAAGAAAACACTGAGTGAGAAGAACCTTGCAGCCGTTCAGCAAAAAGTAGTTCAAGTTTCAGCTTTGGTACTGGAGACGGCTTTCAGTAATTTAGAGGAAAACTAAATCAAATTCATTCAGATATGTTCAAAATAAGTGAAACATTGAAGGAATATATAAATTCAAATAAAAACATAAGAGGCAATAACTAGCTATTCAGATGAACTGATAAAACTGCAAAACTCAGAGAATGAAACCAAGAAATGGCTGGCTGTGCATACATTTTCTTAAGAAGAGCTCTTTAAAAATAGTAGAGTTAAAAGACAGAATTCATAGGGGAAAATGTGATTTTCTTCAGTGCCAGAGGAACTGGAAGGAGCAGACTGCATTAATTATATGAATGTACAAATAAGTAACTGGAGTGCTGTTCCCAAGGAAAATGCTTGTGAGACAGAAAAAAAGCACAAGAGCTGATTAAAAGAATCAAGAGTACCTTGGAATTAAATGATGCTGGTATTGGGCAACAGAGATGATCAAGAAGAAGGCCCACAACATTCTGAAATTAATGAACAAATGGGAGACTGTAAAGCAGCAATCCTGTTGGATATAGGTGTAGACAGGTGAAATGTGACCTTGCAATCAGAAGAAAGATTGAAATTTAGTTGACTCTGTTAATCTGGTGTGTGAATTGTAAAGCATATTCCCCATTTTATGTCATTAATGTTTACATGGACACTGAAGGGATGGAATAAGTTATTGTAAGAAAAAACAATTCTGATGTCTTAATATTTGTATAAAAATTATGTAATGTAGCATATATGCCTACTATTTGTTATATAAAAATTACATATTGTACATTGCGTTTTAGATCTATTATACATTTTGTACAGTGTTGTCAGGGATATTTTAAATGTTAGGTGGGGAAATCTTACCAGTGAGTAGTGTATATGTTAAAGATATTAAAGCAAGAACAGGCTTTTTTCTTAGTTGTAAGGTATCCATACTTTATTTACACTGCAAAGAGATAAGAAAAGCTGGACAGAAGCAAGTTAAAGTTAATATAATGTTATGATCTTAGGCTGCTGGAGGAAGCAAATGTATACTGATTATATTATATGTAGAACTAATAATAATTTCCGCTCTTTTTACAAATATGGATATCTAAATTAGTGCCCTTGGTTTAAGCTACAGACAGTATTTTAAGCAAATAGGCTTAAATAAGCTAAACAGTGAAAGGCATGGGAAATGTTAGCTATTTCTTGCATTTGCAATGCCATTGGCTACTTTTTTTTCATTGGCAAAGGCTTTCAGTGGGAGACATGAAGTCTATGAAAGCAGCTGTTTTTTCATTACCAACTGAATTTGCTTGGAAAGGAGAAGTCTACAAATATAAGCAAATCATCATGAGAGGTCTGAACACTGTATATTTTATGAAATGTACAAGCTACAGTGATTTTAACATGTAAAGGTGCATTGAAATGCAGTTCAGTGAAAAATACATGAAGTTTGAAACTGTTACCTCCCTTAGCCACCTTTAAAGTAATATAACAGTACATAACTTAGTTTATTAACTTGATGGTAACCAGTGTCCTTTTTCTTAAGGCTAAAAGTTAAATGTTTACTGAAAGCATGTGTGCTGTTTTTCACATTTGAAGGGAAAGGAGATAAGAAAAGAACAGATAGCAATTAATGTAGGTGGGAACACATGACCTATCATGCACTTTAGCATGAGAACCCTTCATTTTAGAATAGGCAGTACCTGTGACTGCAGCCAACAGTTTTGGGCAACTGCTCCTATCTGGAGGGATACATTTATTTTTTGAAAATTTACATAGTTTTGTGTATTTGTTATAAGTTAAAAAGGGATGGAAATGCTGAAAATATATATATATTTTTAATCAAACACAAAACGATGATACCAGGGAGTAAATGCTCCTTACCAAAAAACCAGCAGCAAAATTTTAAAGTAAAATAAAGATGGTAAAGGAGCAAACAAAGGCTGCAAATACTCAACAGCATATAAATTCCTTCCACTCAAGTATCAAAGACAGGAACAGTCCAAACTGGAATAAAAACTCAGTTTATTTGTGCACTGGTAAGTACTTTCACCCCCTCTGGCTTCCTCAGACCATTAAAACTTGGAAGACAAGAACAATTCTACGTTTATACTTCCATAGTATACCAATTAAACAACTGATTAATCCAACCTGTAGCTAATTCATTCAATTTCATTAAGGTGGTATTCTCACTAAAATAATCTCACACTAAAAGACTAAAAATATAGCCTACTACTTACAAATATATGATAATTTAAAAACATAAAATACATTAACTACATAGTTTAAAAATAATTATTCATGATAAATTTATAGAACATAACTAAAACCCAAACATACAATGGAACTGTGCTCTTTCAAAACACAGGGTAACACAAAAAAATGCTCAAAAAAATATGTTCTATAATGAGGAATATATAATGCATGCAAACAAACTACACACATCAGTTCTCATACTGAAAAATGATATGCATGTGTCGTCAAAACATAAAGTAACACAAAAATGTTCATAAAAACATGTTCCATAATGAGGAATATATAATGCATGCAAACAGACTACACACATTAATTCTTATGCTGAAAAATGATATGCATGTGTCGGCACAGAGGCATTACTCTATCAATTACTTGGCTATAAGCCTATGTGCTTTTAATAAGGGTTTTAGGGGTACCTTATCATTCAGGCCAGGGGTTTTGTTGGCCTTAAGTCTAATAATCCACTTAAGCTCACATCTTTCAGTGAAGTTTCTAAGGTCCCCTCCTCGACTACTGGGACTAATAGTCTGGATCACCATAAACTTAAAACTATGCTGGTGGACACACTCTTGGACATGTTTGGAAAGTGCATTGGTATCTGAGACTATACGAATCTGATAGACATGTTCTCTTATCCTGTCCCTTAATTTTCTGTCGGTCTTCCCAACGTAATATGCAGAGCACATTATATAGCTTGCCAAATAGACAGCATGTTCTGTCAAACAATCTGCACTAACACTAAATTTGAACTCATGCTTCGTGACTGGATGTATAAACATCACGTTGTCATCAATGTAATCACAAAAATTGCATCTACCACAGCAACTGGTACACAGTGAATCAGTGGCACCAAGACCTCTGCCAGCTCTCGAGTAGCATAGAAGTCTCTTTAAATTGTTCTTATTTTTATACATGAAAGTAGGATGGTCACCTACCAGCTCCTTAATGGTTGGATCCACTGTCAATACACCCCAGTTCTTAAAAATTATGTCTTTGATCTCATTGGTATCCTGTGTACAGAATATGGGAACCCTGACTTCTGGACAAGAATAATCCTAGACCGTTGCGCTCCTCCAACAGACTCCTTATTCAGATATGTAAAACTAATAACTCAGCTGGTGACTCACTCTTCGTAAATTCTGTAGGTAGATCATGGAACTCACTACCAGCTGATATTACCTTACTCTCTTTACTTGGTTAGTTCAAAACTAGGCTCAAACATCACCTGGGAACAAACTGGCTATGTCACTGTATCAAGCCTGGTTAACCTGTCTGTGGAATGTGTAAATCTAATAGGTAGCCTACTATGTAATTTTATCTGATTCTCTCGCTGAATAACACTACCTGACGATTTGTTATAATGTTTGCTCTTTTAATCACTGAAAATATTCTATATGTAATTTGTATTGTCTGCCCATCTATTCTCTGTAAATAATATATTTGTCATTTGTTATTTGTAATATGTGACATGTTATGATGATTTGTTATTCAATGGAGCTTTTCTCCCCGGGCCACCGCTGAAAATGGACATGCATCCAGTCGTACTATCCCAGTCAACAAATGTAAAATAAATAAATAAATAGTAGGCACTCAAAAATTGTATATTATTCCTCAAAGTACAATAACTGGGCTAGACTAGATAGAAATTATATTTCACTGGAGTATGTGAATTTAACTAAAAGCTTTGACATGCATCCAATAACTATTTCAGATCATGCTCTGATAAAAACTAAAATAAAGATACAAGGTGATGAATTAAAAATAAGACACTAGTGCTTTGCTACTTACTTGTTAAAAGGGCTCCATATTGAAATGTCAGACTAGAAAACCTGAGTGACGAAAAGCCAAATAAAAAGACAGAAAACATAGAGAAGAGCGAATCTTGAAAATTGCTCTTCTCCTTAAAACTTATTTTTGCCAGAGCGGGCAAGCCCCCTGCATTCCCTCCCCATTTGGGACACAAACCCCCCAAACTTATATATACAAACTCCAAGATCAGCATACCTCAGAGAAAAGGGAATATTCCAAGAAATGGCATCTCAGACTTGGTATATACAAGTCCACTCTTTCTACCATTCAGTCTCCATATTTCAGGACTCACTCTAGTGGATCCTGACATTTCAAATGGATACCTATTAAAAAAGAGCAATTTAAGGAATGAGTAGTGAAAATAATTCAATAATTATTAGGGAAGATATACATTTCTTCAGAAGCAATATCTTGTGAGTGGGATAAAATTAAAATGGAATTTAAAAAGAGAGAAGACATTAAAGAGAGATTTGAAAAAGACATATTACAAATTATTTACAGGGGTTGACAAAGGCTAAAGTACTGTAGAATAATGGAAATATCACAGAATAAGATGATTAGTAACTGCGGAGTGTTAGAAAGATTGCTGTTAAACAACTATTTTTGATATCACCACAGCACAAAAAACTTTTAGCACAACAACTTAGATAACAGAAAATAGAAAGGGTTGTCGCTAAACTTAAGGAGCCAATGAAAAGACAAAATAACCAGAAATCCTACTGAGGTATTAGAGATATTTCAGTCACTTTATGAACTTTTAAAAAAGCAGAAGAATGTGTAAAGCAAGAAAAGGCACAAATGGAAATATTTATGGAAGGATTAATTGTGCCCCATTTACAGGAAACGTAATAATTAATAGCTAAGATTGGAAGAGATTAGTTAAAAACTGTGATGCATAATCAGTCAACAGGGAAGTCTCCAAGAACAGATGGCATTCCTGAGGAAAAATTGAAGCTAGGAGTGAGGAAGGATAAAGAGATGGCATGTGTTCTTTAACAGCATTTTAAAATGGGAGACGTACCAGCATCCTAGAAGAAAGCTGTGGTGGCTGTATTACACAAAGATGGTGAAGACCTTTCATACTCAGCTTCATATAGACCCATTTCAATATTAAACCATAATTATCAAGTATTTATGTCTATATTAGCTACACGAATGGCAAAGGTGTTGATAAAATTGCTAGATATTGATCAAGGTATGGATCAATGTAGTTTAGCACATGGGTTGTAAACATTTAACAAAATTAATACAACAACAATGATCCAGAGGAAGTTGAACATAAAAGAAAAAAGCAATCTCCGTGGTTTCCCTGAAGTCTCAAAACAACCCACTAAAGTGTAGTGGGTACAAAAACAAAACAGTGTAAGAAACGTCTCTGTGTGGAAGATTTTCAGTCCATATATTTCTAGTTAATTACTGTATATTAATCAGATCAGACAATATTAGTAGAAGTAGCGAACTTAAACTCGTCTTAAGTCAAAACAAACCAAAACAAAAAATAATAATAGAAAATATATAATTGTACAGCATTACTAAGTATTCGAACGTAATCCAAGCAAGGCAGGCAGTCTGTTTCCAGTCAAAAATCCTTTATTAAGTACACAGACAAGCGATCCAAGTAAAACAAAAATAGAGCAATAATTTCCTCACAAGCTTTCTAAATATATATATACTTTTTATCAGGCATGGGAGTGGTTTATTGTGCTGTAAAACAAAGTGTTATTGGTAAACATGTTAAATTCACATCCCTTCCCCCATCAGTGTGACATTCGAGCTGGTCCTGCCCTGCTTAGTAGCTGTCATAATAATATATAACCCTTATCCTACTCAGCAACAGCTCCTCGTGGTCCTGCAGAGTGGTGCTAGCAGCAGAGAAATGAAAAGAGTGACTGCTATCCAGATATAAGTATATTTTTTCTGTCTCTACCTGTGCGACTGTCTTTTCTCACCGAAAAGTGAGTTTGCACTGCTGATTTAACTGTTCTAAGCTTGTTTTTGTGTTTTCATTACCTGCACTTGCTTAAAAGTTTGTTTGTTGTATTTTTAACTGTTGAGGCTGCCCACTGAAGTGCGCTAGCCTGTACATTAATTATACTGTGATTTATCTGCTGTTTTCCTGAAAAAAAAAGAAAAAACAAAAAAATATCCTTGTTTCCCACCTTTCCTTGGCTAGAATAGTCCCCTATATAGGCTTTTCTGTATTCTGGACTTTTGGATAGTTCCTGTGTTGCCCATTTCCTTACTTGGACAAAAGGAAGTTTCATTGCTCACCAGTGGGAGTGGGGAGCCTTGAGCAGCCTATCTGCCCGTGAAGGAGTGACCTCAGCACAAGAATCTGTAGTAATTGGCCGTTTTGGGCCATTTCTAGCTCTTTGAAGTTCCCTACATAAAAAACCCTCCTTGGAGCATTTTTTTCACTTATCCTACTCAGCAACAGCTCCTCGTGGTCCTGCAGAGTGGTGCTAGCAGCAGAGAAATGAAAAGAGTGACTGCTATCCAGATATAAGTATATTTTTTCTGTCTCTACCTGTGCGACCATCTTTTCTCGCCGAAAAGCAAGTTTACACTGCTGATTTAACTGTTCTAAGCTTGTTTTTGTGTTTTCATTACCTGCACTTGCTTAAAAGTTGGTTTGTTGTATTTTTAACTGTTGAGACTGCCCACTCAAGTGCGCTAGCCTGTGCATTAATTATACTGTGATTTATCTGCTGCTTTCCTGAAAAAAAAAGAAAAACCAAAAAAAATCCTTGTTTTCCACCTTTCCTTGGCTAGAATAGTCCCCTATACAGGCTTTGCTGTATTCTGGACTTTTGGAGAGTTCCTGTGTTGCCCATTTCCCTACTTGGACAAAAGGAAATTTCATTGCTCGCCAGTGGGAGTGGGGAGCCTTGAGCAGCCTATCTGCCCCTAAAGGAGTGACCTCAGCACAAGAATCTGTAGTAATTGGCCGTTTTGGGCCATTTCTAGCTCTTTGAAGTTCCCTGCATAAAAAACCCGCCTTGGAGCGTTTTTTTCGCTTATCCTACTCAGCAACAGCTCCTCGTGGTCCTGCGGAGTGGTGCTAGCAGCAGAGAAATGAAAAGAGTGACTGCTATCCAGATATAAGTATATTTTTTCTGTTTCTACCTGTGCGACCGTATTTTCTCGCTGAAAAGTGAGTTTACACTGCTGATTTAACTGTTCTAAGCTTGTTTTTGTGTTTTCATTACCTGCACTTGCTTAAAAGTTTGTTTGTTGTATTTTTAACTGTTGAGGCTGCCCACTCAAGTGCGCTAGCCTGTGCATTAATTATACTGTGATTTATCTGCTGTTTTCCTGAAAAAAAAAGAAAAAACAAAAAAATATCCTTGTTTCCCGCCTTTCCTTGGCTAGAATAGTCCCCTATACAGGCTTTGCTGTATTCTGGACTTTTGGATAGCTCTTGTGTTGCCCATTTCCTTACTTGGACAAAAGGAAGTTTCATTGCTCACCAGTGGGAGTGGGGAGGCTTGAGCAGCCTATCTGCCCCTGAAGGAGTGACCTCAGCACAACAATCTGTAGTAATTGGCTGTTTTGGGCCATTTCTAGCTCTTTGAAGTTCCCTGCATAAAAAACCCGCTTTAGTGCGGCTTTGCGTGATTGTGCGCATAGTGCAGCATCGGGCAGTGGCGGATAATTGGGTTTAAACTATCCCCAGCTCCACAAAGTCTGCTCTTCACTTTTTCCCTTAGAACTGCTCAATCTCTCAAATTAAACACCCTATACTCAATCTAAGGCCCAGCACTTGCACAAAAAAGCAATTTTACAAGTTAACACTAATAAACTAAAAGCACTACATCCTCATAGACTCTTTACGGTCACCTCGTCCCCCATTGGTCCTATTTAATTCAGTGATAAGAGTTCCCCATATTACTCTAGCATGTCCAAAGGTCAGTTAATGGTTTCCTCTCCAGTCCAGCTGGTGAATCTGGGAATCTTGAGGCAATGTTACAACTGCCTCATGTTCACGGACAACCCTCTCCTCCTTCAAACAGGTTCAAATATATGTGAGAGATGCAACTATATAGCCAAACTGGAGGCTGATCTCTCTCAACTCAGAACTGGTGTAACCAGTCAGGAGGAGAAGGCAACCTCACACAACACAAATCCAGTCTCACATAGTCCTACATCATCAGCAAACCAAACACATAAACACACAAAAACATACTCGGAGGCTCTAAATAAAAATCTGCCTAAGCAGCAGAGACCTCCAAAGCAGACATCCAAGCAAACGCTACCACAGAATAAAACACGTGCAACACATAGTCCACAAAGTCAGTGTGCCAAGCAGTCACAGCCCTTAAGGCTGAATAACACACCTGATACACTCGTAATAGGTGATTCTATAGTCAGGCACACTGATGTCCCACTCACTAGGCTGAACAAAGAGAAGGTCACAGTGAGCTGCCTGTCGGGCGCTAGGATCCGCCACATAACGCAAGCACTCAGGTCACTCCAAAGTAAGTACAAATATGACTCAGTCATAGTACATGCTGGTGTGAATGTCCTGAGACGTACCTCCCTTGACTACATGAAAAGAGACATAGAGGAGCTCTCTGATCATGTAGCCCAGGCCAGTATGACCCTGACCTTTAGTAGCATATTACCCTCACCTAGAATGATGCCGCAGTACAAAGACAAAATGATCGATTTTAACAATTGGCTAAAATGTTGGTGTCATTCAAAAGGGATCCAGTGTCTGTCAGCCTGGGATGACATGCTCAACAAGCCACATTGCTTTTCTAGGGATGGCTTGCACCTGTCACCCCTGGGCTTTCGGATATTGGCAAAGGCTCTTGCCACCCCCCATAGTGCCTTTTTTAGGCAAGGCTCAAAAGACAAACCCACCTCCATAAACAGCAAAATGAACAAAAAACTAAGGGTAATGCTGCTAAACACCAGAAGTCTAAACCTCAACATGCATGCACTCAAAGCTCTCCTCAGTATGGAGAACATTAACATATGTGCAGTGACAGAAACCTGGTTCAAGGCTCCAGAGAGCACCCCAGCACTACCAGGTTATACCTCATACCATACTTTTCGGCTCCAAAACTCGGACCGAACCATAAAAGGAGGGGGAGTATCCATTTTTATCAAGGATACCCACACCTCCAGGTTAGTGGCGTTGTACGAAGCATCGGAGACCATCCATGTGCAACTAACAGTGGGAAAAACTGCTTTTCAGTTTATAGCATGCTACAGACCACCCTCTCAAAATCAGGAATCCCACTCGGCTTTCCTGAAAACATTGGAGAACATGAAGATCTCTCCAAACACCATCATATTGGGTGATTTCAACTACCCAAACATAGACTGGGAGCATTACTCAAGCCCCAACACCCTAGCCCAAAGGTTCCTGGAATTTATAAACTCAAATGCCATGGAACAACTAGTCACCACTCCCACAAGAGGGGATAACATACTCGACCTGATCATTACCAACATGGGGACTCTATGCTCCATACCAGAAGTAAACCCCTCATTGGTAAGATCAGACTATAAATTAATCTCACTAGATATCCAAAACCAGTCCCCACCCCCAGCCCAGAAAACCACAGTGAAAAACTTCTCAAAAGCGAACTTCACACTTCTCAAAACAGAGGTGGAATCCTTCAAGGCCCCCGGGCCAGGGGAAACTACGGCCCAAACAGCTGAAGCCTATATAAACGCATTCTATGGACACCTCCAGGAATGCATGGATCATGCTATCCCTAACAAAACCAAGGCCCAGTCATCCAAAGGCAGGCATCCAGTCTGGTGGACCCCAGCCATAAACAAGCTGTACAACAGAAGAAGGAAGCTACTACATGATAGAGCAAAATCCCTAAAAGGGAAGGCATCTCTGATCAGTACTAGCAAAAAATTACGATCCCTCATAAAATCCTCCAAGGCCAGCTTCGAGAAAAAAATTGCACAGGACACTAAGGACAATCACAAGGCTTTTTTTAGCTATGTTAGGAACCTGGGGTGCAACTCCCAGATATGCTCAGAGTTGATTCTAAATGACAAAAAATTCACAGAACCCACAGACATTGCCAACATCCTGGCAGACAGGTTTAGTGCAAACTTCCCTCCCACTCCCCCCCAAAAGAGCAAATATCTATCCCAGCAGAGTGTAGCCCCCCTAGCATCACAGATGCTCAGGTGAAAGCCGCCCTGTCCAAAGCAAAAAACATGAACTCCAAGAAGAACTAAACCCTCATGTAAAAATGCTGTACAATCTCAGCCTTACTACAGGATATGTACCCAATGAATGGCGTACAGCAACAGTGGTCCCTCTCCACAAAGGTGGTGCCTCGACGGACCCTGGAAACTACCGCCCCATAAGCCTGACTAGCCTAGTCTGCAAGGCTATGGAGAGGATCATCATGACATTGGGGACCTACAGACACTAGATCCTACCCAATTCGGCTTTGTCAAGGGCAGATCCTGCCTCTTGAACCTGGTTGACTTCTTTGAAACAGTCACCAAGGCCATAGATGAAGGGAAGGTAGTCTACACAGCCTATCTGGACCTCGCGAAGGCATTTGACACAATACCCCACTCAGGCATCATAGATAAGCTATCCAGCTTAAATATAAACCCCTATGTCACAAGATGGGTTACAAACTGGCTCAAAGACAGAACCCACAGAGCCAGAATTGCTGGAGCCATGTCTGACTCAAAACCGGTTACAAGTGGTGTTCCACAAGGCTCAGTCCTGGGACCTCTCTTGTTCGGTATATATTTTTCCGAGGTACAGGCTAACACGGGAGAACTGTGGCTGACCAAGTTCGCAGATGACTGCAAACTGGGAGCCATAACTGACTCTCCAGCTGACACGAGCATCCTTCAAAAAGGTCTCACAGAGACGGATAACTGGTGCCAGAGCCACGGTCTAAAGCTAAATGCCAAAACGTGTATAGTCATACCCTTTGGCAAAAACAAAGTATCCACAAATTACCACATAGGTGGAAACCCATTAAGCACGGAGGAAGTAATCAGGGATCTGGGGACCCAAGTTGATAGTAATCTCTCCTTTGACAACCACATTGCCAAAGTGGTTAGAAAAACCTTCTACATAGCCCACCTTATCATGAAACGATTCACTTCTAGATCAAAGGAGGTCATAGTGCCCCTTTATGCAGCCCTAATCAGGCCCACAATAGAATACAATGCCCCTTTTGGGCTGTACCTTACCCGACACCTGCAGCAACTAGAAAGACCCCAAAAGTAACTCACAAAAAGAGTCAAATGACTCAAACAGATGCCATATGCTGCTCGGTTAAAAAAACTCCAGCTCTACTCAGTTGCATACCGCCTACTTCGAGGCGATCTATGCCTGACATATAAAGCTATGTCCAACCCAGAATTAATGAACTTGCTCCACCTCAGAAAATCCAAATCCCTTAGAGCTACGCGCTCGAGGGATCTGAACCTCTGCACAGAAATAAATAGAACATGTTGGAGGGATAGATTCATAACCCAGAGGCTCCCCTTGCTCTGGAATAGAATCCCAGTCCATGTTAGGCAGAGCCCCTCACTGACTCTCTTCAAGAAGAATCTTGATGAGTGGAAGGGGGATCGTAGGTTTACCCCGGGGATTACTTCAGTGTCACTACTAGACAGAGGCACGGTAAACTAACCTTAAAAAAGGGCATGGTAAACTCGAATCAAAGGGTGGCGAAAGCCAAACACACTCGGGCTAGGCTTATAAATGCCTCAGGGCAGATAGCCTAGTATGAACCTATGAATCTATGAACCTATGTACTTTAAATAAAATTTATAATGATGTGGTACCTCTTATTTAACCAGATTATTAAGTAGATTATTAAGTCTGTGATTTTATCCAAGACATTATACTACATGGCTGGAAATATATCAATCTTAGTTCGTTTGGCAATCAAAAAATATATATAAATATATACATATACAATTTGCATGTAAAAATCAATTTCTATTTTCATAACCTATTGTTAACAAAGATCGCTTTCGTCCTTCTAGACTTCTTCAGGTCTGTGATCAAGAACCCTAAAAAACAATGTATAAAAATATATATATAATTGTATAATTAGTATTGTTATTACACATCATTTTGAATAAAGTAGAAAAAAGAACCAGAAAAAAAAATAAAATAAAAATAAGAAAAAATGTATGTGTGATGATGGAAACAAAATATACACTTAAATTACAACTGATTTAAAATGGTATTTAAAACCAACTGGTAGAATAAAATAAAATAAAATACAATTAGTCATGTAAACAATGTGGCAATTTTCTAAGTTCCGGTGCACTTTTAATTGAACAGTAGTAGTTTAGTCCAGGCTTCCTAAAAGAGTTCAGCTTTAATTGCCACATGAGTTCATGTTTCTCCAGAATATTCAGGATGTCTTCTTCAAGCTCACCCATGTCTATGCAATCCAGGATCTGGAACTTAAAACCTGTGTGTATTTTATGAAGAGAAAGGTGTTTGGCTAGTGCATTATTTTTACATCCAGAGTGGATTTCTGGCAGATGACATGAAATCCTACGCTTGAATTTATTTACAGTCTTGCCCACATAGAATGCATCACATTCATTGCACTGTGCCCTGTAAATTACTTTTGTAGTGTTACAGTCACCCCCTGCACTGGTTTTAATAATTTTCTTTAAATAAGGGCAATAAAAACTATCACCTTGCTGTATAAATATACAAAATGTACAATTAGTTTCACATCTTTTAGTGCTTTTCTCATATGGTCTAGGTTTAAATTCAACAAAACTTCTAATGTTCCTGGCCTTCTGTGCAATTATATATTTTCTATTATTATTTTTTGTTTTGGTTTGTTTTGACTTAAGACGAGTTTAAGTTCGCTACTTCTACTACTATTGTCTGATCTGATTAATATACAGTGATTAACTAGAAATATATGGACTGAAAATCTTCCACACAGAGAAGTTTCTTACACTGTTTTGTTTTTGGACCCACTACACTTTAGTGGGTTGTTTTGAGACTTCAGGGATACCACGGAGATTACTTTTTTGTTGGTACTTTGGTTTCTGAGACCAAGGTTTTTGTTCCGTCAAAGGATCCCTGAATTGTTGTGGAATTCAGCATTTTAAGACATGGATATTGACAGGCTAAAAGATTTACTAACTGTACCTATCTGGAATGATAGTACTGCGGTGGTGGTGCTGCGGTAGCGTTGTCACCTCACAGTAAGACGCTGTCCGGTTCAATTCTGAGCTAGAGCGTCTTCTGCGTGGAGACATGCGTGAATGGGCGTACCTTCGTTGAAGGTTGTGCGGCAGAGCTGGCAACTCGGTACGTAAAAATCAACTGCCAATCATTAGCAGACCGGAGTTCCGCTGTGGCGACCCCTAACCAGGAAAAGCCGAAAGACACAACAACAACCTATCTGGAATGATACAGAAGCAGATCAGATACAAACAGATACAGAAAATGGACAGGGAAGAATGGGCCCATAAAATATGAATTCAGAGACTTTTACTAAACTAGAAAAACAGCTGAAATGCATGCAGGGTTTCTACTGAAAACACATTTATTTACAACAAAGCATAGATAAGAAGAGACTACCCCGGGGACTTAGATTGAACAAAAGACCAATGTGGAAAAGTATGGATGATTCACTTTCTAAGGAATGGGAAGATATTTTAGAGGATGCCAGCTACAAACTTATTCATCTGCTAGTAAGGAACAACCTTAATATGCAGGAAGCTACAAAGGCTGACATCACATTTTTAAAAACAACATTGGAAAATGAGAATCACAATGAACTAGATGCTAAATTTGAGCTGCTTAAAGAAAGAGTGAAAGGATATGAGCAGTCCATTAAAGAAAGAAAGATTAATAAAATGAAATGAGATCAACTGGACAAAGATTATCCTGGGAGACTTACTAGGAGGTACAATAATAATAACAACAACAACAGGAGAACCAACAACAGACAAGGTTTTAGTTATTACAGGGGATATAAGGGAAAGTATAATCGTGCCAGCAGACCTCAACAGGATTTTCCCAGGGGAGATCCTCGCACAAAACCAGACAGGGGTACAATACAGGACCACCAGGAGACTGCCCCCCCCAACATCTCATTCCCCACAATCCCAATGCCCTCTGGCTATCAACACTCCGCAGAAGCCTTTGACATCACAGAAGGATCAGGACAGGAACAAAAGCCACAGCGGCAAGCAGAACAGACAGAGAGTTCTACAGGATGAATTACAGGACTACCAGGGCAACCGGGACCACAGACAATCCAGCTACCAGGAGCAGCAGCACCTTCATAGAGACCAGTTTCTTCAGGAAGACCAATATTGACAGCACAGACATCAACCACCACACCAATACCAAAGCCAACACCAGTACCAGAACAAGAATGATGACCACCACCACCACCAGAGCCCCAGAGCTGGTCCCTCTTCCCAGGTTCCCCCATACCACAGTCACAGCGAGAAATACTACTACAACCCACCGAGATTCCAAAAAGCAGAGGAGGAATTCCAGAGGTCTCATACTCTATCCACGAACTCCCAGGGAGACAGGAGAACCAAACAGTGGACAGGGGTGAGGGAAATATAATATCTGGGCAATGCCGACTGGAACCCCAACTACAACCCAGGTCCCAGGCTCAGACGGAGGAACCAGCCACAATAACAGGTACAATAAAAACAATATTAACAGATAGTCCTGTTAATGATCAATTATTGTTTGTAACAATAGACATTATTGATTTATTTTCCTGTATTCCGTACAATGAAGGAACGAAAATGTTTGAGGAAATTGTTTATGAAGATGTAGTATTAACACAAAATGAGAAATTAATAAGTACTTGGCTAATGGAATTAGTTTTGAAGAACAACTTTATTTATTTCAATGGGGAATTTTATCAGCAAAAACAGGGGGTAGCAATGGGTGCGGCTTGCGCCCCTACATATGCTAATTTAATACTTGCTTATTGGGAAGAAAAATATATATTTAATTCAGAATTTAAGAATTGTTGGAAGATATATAGAAGGTTCCTGGATGATATTTTAATTTTGTGGACAGCTGGAAAAGAAAAATTTACAGAATTTTTAGAATATATAGAAAATACTACTAACTTCCTAAAATTTACACATAATATTTCCGAATCTAATGTATATTACTTGGATGTGGAAGTATACAAAGAAGGAAATGAACTAAGAACTAGAATATTTAGAAAAGATACTTTCTGTAATTCCTATCTACATTTTGAGAGTGCCCACCCCTTTCACTGCAAAAGAAACATAGTGAAGGGACAGTTTGTATGAGGAAGTAGAATGACAAGCTCTGATATTGATTTTAAAAAGGAATGTGACCTCTTAGAAAAAATGTTTCTAGAGAGAAGTTACCCATTAACATTTATCACACAAATAAGACAGGAGGTGGAAAAAGGGAGATATGACAAATTTTGCCCCATATACAAAAAGAGGGATGCTAGTAAAGAAACAGATAGTAATAATAAGCAAGAAAGAGAAGAATATCAGCAAACATTGGTGCTTGAATATAATGGACTGAATAATATAGTCAAAAAAATATTTTTAAAAGAATGGGGGAAATTCATAGCCTTGACTGACATAGAAAATTTAGCTACTATACCACAGAAAGTAACTTTTAAAAATTCACAAAACATAAGATCTATAATAGAGAATAGTAGTAATAGAAACAAGACAGATAAAAGGAGAAACAGAATAGGTACATATAAATGTGGGCATTGTACCCAGTGTTCATACATTATTAACAATGACAGAATATTTTTAGAAAGCAGAGGGAGATATGTAAACAGTGGAGAATTTTACAACTGTGAATCTAAAGGTTTAATATATTTAGCCATTTGTGAAAAATGTGGTTCGTTTTATATAGGAAAGACTGAAAGGAAATTAAAAAGAAGGATTTACGAACATGTTTATGATATCTCAGTAGGGAAAGAAAGTAATGCTTTATTTAAGCACACCAAAGTTTGTCCTGACTACAAGTACAAATTCTTAGTTGTAGAACAAGTTAAAGGTGATAATAGAAGGGAATTATGGGAAGAAAAAATTGAATTTAGAGAACTGTGGTGGCAGATCACTTTAGAAGCTGATAAAACACCGGGTTTGAATGATTGTATTTCCATAGTACCTCTACTAAAAATGAGAGCTGCAAAACTTTGAATGTAATAAACATGTTTGGTCAGGAGAGGGCACTGTTTGATTAAACTCATGTGAATGAGACACATTATTTCCCTTCAAGCAATATTAATGGTTTTAAATGTTTTAATTTTAATTAATGTTTCAAACAATGGTTGTTTTTAAATTGAATATATTTATAATATCATATTTAATAAAATACATTTAGCACATTTAATAATATTTAATTGAAATGGAGTTTACATATATATATATATATATATATATATATCTTTTTTAAAAAAGGATTCTCATAACAAGACATTTAATTAATTAATTAATGGTGAATTTTTATTGGTAGAAAATGATGTATTTAAGTATAAATTAAATGCTTTAGGGTATGCTGGTCATCTGATGAAGTCATTTTCATGACGAAAACGCAAATGGATGTATGGTGAAGGCGTTTATGTTTTATAAGTATTTCTGTGTGTGTTCGAAATAAATTTGGACAATTCTGCTTTAAATCTACTGGTTGGAGCCTTCTATCGTGGATAAGACTGTAAATAAACTCAAGCGTAAGATTTCATGTCATCTGTCAGAAATCCGCTCTGGATGTAAAAATAATGCACTAGCCAAACACCTTTCTCTTCATAAAAGACACACAGGTTTTAAGTTCCAGATCCTGGATCACATAGACATGGGTGAGCTTGAAGGAGACATCCCGAATATTCTGGAGAAACATGAACTCATGTGGCAATTAAAGCTAAACTCTTTTAGGAAGCCTGGACTAAACTACTACTGTTCAATTAAAAGTGCACTGGAACTTAGAAAATTGCCACATTGTTTACATGATGAATTGTATTTTATTTTATTTTATTCTACCAGCTGGTTTTAAATACCGTTTTAAATCAGTTGTAATTTAAGTGTATATTTTGTTTCCATCATCATACATACATTTTTTATTTTTTTTTTTTCTGGTTCTTTTTTCCACTTTATTCAAAATGATGTGTAATAACAATACTAATTATGCAATTATATATATATTTTATACATTGTTTTTTAGGGTTCTTGTACACAGACCTGAAGAAGTCTAGAAGGATGAAAGCGATCTTTGTTAACAACAGGTTATGAAAATAGAAATTGATTTTTACATGCAAAATGTATATGTATATATATATATTTTTTTTTTGATTGCCAAATGAACTAAGTTTGATATATTTCCAGCCATGTAGTATAATGTCTTGGATAAAATCACAGACTTAATAATCTACTTAATAATCTGGTTAAACAAGAGGTACCACATCATTCTAAATTTTATTTGAAGTACATAAGGGTTATATTTTATTATGACAGCTACTAAGCAGGGCAAGACCAGCTCGAATGTCACACTGATGGGGGAAGGGATGTGAGTTTAACATGTGTACCAATAACACTTTGTTTTACAGCACAATAAACCACTCCCATGCCTGATAAAAAGTATATATATATTTAGAAAGCTTGTTCATAGGTTCATAGGTTCATAGATTAGTACTAAGCTAACTGCCCTTGCGAGCCATTTTAAGCCTAGCCAGTTATCCCTTGTGAGAATCAAACCCTGCACCTTGTGTTTGTAAGGCAAACACCTTAACCATTAGGCCACCCTCCCAAATCTGGGCAATGTCAACTGGAACCCCGACTACAACCCAGGTCCCAGGCTCAGACAGAGGAACCAGCCACAATAACAGGTACAATAACAACAATAACAGCTGCCACAATAACAGGTGTTCCACTTATCTGGAATCACTCTGTTAAAGCACTGACTGAAGAGGGAAAAAGTATGTTGTCCAAAGGACTTACTTTTGTACCACGCTGCAGGAGTGAGGGTGCTCAGGTACTGATAGACCTTAAAATGTTTGTGAGGAAGCTCAACTTAAAGGAGTACAATGGGTTTCTATATAGCATTCCTCAACTTCTCAGTCCTTCTGCTCCCTATTTACTGTTCCCTCCATGAAGCAACAACATTGAGCCGTTTAAAATATTTCTAATTCACCCTACTTCACTAACAGGAGCTTACCTTAGCGTACTGTGATGGATTCACTTTGAAATACATGTTCTCGCACTTTAGTAAAACTTGCTGGAGTCCCCCAGTTAATCATGTCATCAAGGCCAGGCAGTTCAGGTACTTTTTCTAACCAGTTCCCTCCCTCAAAGTGACATCACCACGGCCGGCCTCTCATTCTAAGTAAAACAATGCAACCCACCCATTATGTGATGTCACTGCTGCCTTGGCCTTCCCCCACCCGTTCAGTACTCAGATACAGCTGTTGGAGGTAGGAAAGTTCTTTTTCAGGTTTTGTTTTCAGTACGTTGTGTTTTGCCATTGGAACCTCTTGTGTGCGTCTCCCTACAGCAGCCTCTCATGTAGTTTACTAATTGGTGAGTGTGATATTCCTTTTTTCTAAATGCATTGCTCTAGGTGTTTGTTATCATTATTGTGTTTGCTATAATAATCCCTAATTGCTTTACCTTTATAAATAATTAAATGAACGGTTGTATCAAACAGACTAATTACTTACTCAACTTTAGTTTCACAGTGGAGTTATCTGTTGTTTAAATAGGAATTTTTGGAGAAAATCGGCTTGCTGTGCACCCCTTCTATGGTTGCGATCGTTCACAGCTAGCCGATTTTCTCTGCTTTAGTAAGCACAAACACTAGCATTCCCCTTCACCTGCATTAAAGTAAAAAAAAAAAATAAAAAAAAAAAAATATATATATATAAGCGTAAAATGAATCTTCAAAAAGCAATGTTTATTAATGGACAATTCAGGGAAACAAGTCCGGTACAGTATAAGAAGCACATTTATTTATTTTTGTTGTTTTAGGAGAACAGTATAATCTGGGAAGTGTATGCTGCGTAAATATGGCACGGTTTAAGAAGTATTTGCCATTTAGGATTATGTGTAAACTGTCACTAAGTCTGCTGCTAAAAATGTGAATAAAGCTGTTTTATATTGTAGCACTTTCAGTTACAATAGCATTTCCGTAATGGTTTATTTAAAAGTGGCCACTCACTGGCAGCTTTTACTGTGCTGAAAAATTACGGGAGTGATCTGTGAATTTGCATGTTATTGCTACGGACATTCTGATTACTAACCCTCTTACACTTAAACTTTCTTTAAAAAAAAAGAACTGTAGAAATCTGCTTATTACATTCGTAGCAAGCAGATTGCTACAGTTTTCACCACACATTAGGCACTAACCAGTTCCTTGCATAACCGCAACTAAAATAAAGGCATGTTCAACCTGCAATGCATTTCAGTAACGATCGCGCCCCATAATCCTTTGCGCACTCGGCAACGGCAACTTTCTATTATTTTAGCAAAGCCTGTCTTTCTAGCAACTTTCTAAATATACAATATGGATTTTTAAAATCTGCCCATGATTCTGCATCTTTTTTACATTTTAACTCATTTGTTTTAGCCTTTGTCTGTGATTACTGCACAGTAGTGCAGATGTTGAAGGGTCCAGGGATGGTGTTGTCCCCTCATACATTTGTGTATCCCACAAAGGCATTGTCAATGACTGTACTAATAAGTGCATATAATAATCATGAGGTCTGGAACAGATCTGGGCATTGACAAAGTTATTATCACTCTAAATTGTCAACTTCTTATATCACTCATGACTCCTTAGTTCTGGAATTTTTTTAATTGTTACATTTGTTTGATTTTTGGGGGTGCTATTTGTTTTATAACATTTCTTGTACAGGCAAGCAATTGCTGAGGCACAACCTTCAAGTGGAGACAAGTCCATCAATATTGCCAACAGGAGACTTAATGTTACCAAGTGGCTGATACTGGGTTTACCTGCTATATCAGATGATTGATACCAACTGTCAGTTGTTCATTGCCAATGAAAAGGATTCAATGTTAATATGAAACCAATGTCTGCTCACCTTCTTCTATTACCAGTAGTGAAAGGCTATAAAAATGGCCATATCCTGAGTGAGAGGGTCATTGACAGTGCACAGTCAGAGGAGAAAGCAAAATGAAACAAAATAAAAGAAAGGAAGCTGTTTTATTGGCTTATTGGGCTTATGTGTCTGCTGGTCTGCCATGTGGAGTTGCTTACTGACACTGCCACCATAATTGCTGATACCGGGTGGGACCACATTTATAATTGTTTATGTATTTATCAATATGTTTTAGGAGTGGTTGCTCTTCTTAAACTGTGTGTGTGTGTGTGTGTGTGTGTGTGTGTGTGTGTGTGTGTGTGTGTGTGTGTGTGTGTGTGTGTGTGTGTGTGTGTGTATATTAGATATAGATATGTAGATATATAGTCATAATTTTCATATTTTTCTAAATATCTCAACCAAATAAAACAGTCAAAACTGCATAATCTTATAAGCTCACATACAGACAAACAAAATGCTGCTGACAGTTCGTGTGCACACAGTGAGTACTGAGATATTGTAAGCTGCTTATAAATTAATAGAAAATTAATAATTTTTTGTGATTATTATGACTCATAAAAGCCAGTTTAACCCTCAAGAACTCCCCTCGAGAGAATGACTTAAAGGATAGAGTGGGGGATATATGGTGCGGGTAGAGGAAGAAGGGAATTTAGGTTAGTAAAGCAAATGCAATGGGGACGGAGTGTCAGAGGAGGCTGTGATCATGTAGGGGGTCTTTATACTGAAAGTATCTGGTTCTATAGATTCATAGTTAAGTACCAGGCTAGCCTTTGCAAGCCATTTTAAGCCTAGCCAGTTTCCCTATTTGTGTTGAATATAACCTATCCCACTTGGTTATAGATTGTCCTTACCCATCCCATGGATGATAATTATACATTATCCCTAATGAGAATAACTAGGATCATACCATAGATATGCTGGGGGGGAGCCATGCATGGAATAAAGAGTTTAGGAGCTGCCTCTGTCCAGTTGTAGTACAGTGGTAAGTCCTGGGGTACAATTTCTGATTCCCAGCCATAGGTCTAAGTTGTGCTTGCACATGGACAGGGATGAAGAATTATACTCTCTCTACTCAGTACAGTTTTCTATATATTACTTACAAACTATGGATTTTTAGACCAGACTAATTGTTTTAGAGGGAAAGTGATGCAAACATTTGCTCATGTGTTCATAGCTGTTTACTAGGCTAATGACCACAAGAGCCTTTTTAAGCCTAGCCATGCATCCCAAATCTCTGACAAGTTCTGATAACTTTGAGAAATGTAAGCAAAGGTTTGGGAGATGAAACATTTACAGGTTGCCTGTGTCCGTTAGTCCATTACAGACACAGGTGCCAAACCACAGAGGGGAAGTTTCATTTTTTTAAATGTCAGGTTGGTTGGGGCAGCAATAATAGTGTACAATATATACTTCTGCATACCAAGAAAGACTACTGAAGGGTTAGTGAAGGGAATGTTTAATTTGGTGTTCAGTGGAGTTCTTATGCATACTTGCACATACTTTTGAAGGGATTGTGGTACAATAGTTTCACTTGCTGGTTAGGGGAGAGGCTGTGGATAGCTGAACAAACTGCTGAGGGTATCAGCAGAGGAAATGTTTCATTTCATGGTCAGGGGAGTGATTGTGAACACCTGGACAAACTGCAGAAGGGATCTCTGTGGGAAATGCTGATTTGGTGTCAGGACAGTGATTATACATAACTAGACAGACAGGGATCGCTGGTGGAAATGTTTCATTTAGTGGTCAGGGGAGTGCTTGTGCATACCTGGACACACTGCAAACAGGATCCTTACAGGAAATGTTTCATTTTGTAGTCAGGGGAGTGATTGTGCATACAATGGACAGACTACATAAGGGAGTGTGGTGGAAAATGTTTCATTTTATTGTGAGTGCTTGTGCATACCTGGAGAGACTGCAGAAGGGAATCTTCCCCAACTGCACCATTTTTGCAAAAATAACATATTCCCTAAGAAGAGTAACAGGGCAAGGAGAGACCCTTGTAGTACTTGGACAATGAATGCTCCACTGTTCAATAAAGAATTCTGGAAGTAACTGTAGAAATCTTACAATAAAGATAGGAAGACAATTATATTTACCTGCCATATCACCAAATCAGATTTATGCATCACCAATGAACTGCTTATGATTAACTGCTTCCGATGCCTTTTTGATGTATTCAAACATAACCAGCAGCCATGTCATTTTTTTGTGGCTTTACATAATAGTCATATATTGCTGTCACAGTATTACACTAGTGGGCAGTAACTATTTATATTACTTTTAGTGCTATAGCAACAGCTGTCTCCATTATTTTGTATGGCAGTGTGAAATTTCTGTTACTGTATTCTGGTTTTGGTCTTATTTTTGGAATTGTACTGGTTGAGAAAGAGGTTCAAGTCTGAATGTGCTGCAAACCCTTAGAGCAGTTTTACATACTGTTGTGGTCCTGAATATCTAGAGCTGCTTATTTCCATAGGCTAAAGCCCCAGTACCAGGTGAAGAAAAGTAACCGCGAAGCATGATACTGCCACCACCATGCTTCACCGTGGGGATGTTGTTCTTTTGGTGATGTGAAGTGGTGTTTTTTCACCAAACGTATCTTCTCGAATGTGCCCAGAAAGTTCAACCCTGGTCTCACCAGACCACAACACACTTTCCCACATGCTTTTGGGAGACTTGATGTATTGTTTTGCAAATTTGAGCCTGGCCTGAATGTTTTTCTGTGTAAGAAAAGGTTTCTGTCCTGCAACCCTACCCCAGAGTCCAGACATATGGAGAATACGGGAGAATGGTGTCACATGTAGTAAACAACCAATACTTGCCATAAATTCCTGCAGCTCCTTCAATGTTGCTGTAGGTCTCTTAGCAGCCTCCCTGACCAGTGTGTGTCTTGTCTTTTCATAAATTTTAGAGGGACGTCCAGTTCTTTGCAACATCTCTGTTGTCCCATATTTTCTCCACTGTTTGACTGTCTTCACTGTGTTCCATTACTCTGGTCTGTATCCTAACAGATAGTAATAGCTCTGTCTTACATTACACCTGTACCAGGAATATAATGAATGTCTACATAACAGGTAATGCGCAGCAATTTTCCACCTGCACATTGGGGGTCTGTTTCTGATTTTTTTCCTGCTAGTGCTTGTACATACCAGGAAATGTTACTGAACAGTTGTTTCTGGGAAATCTTTCATTCTGGTGCCTGTGCATACATTATATTGAAGGGCTCACTTGGGTGAATGCTTCATTTTGGTGGTTGTACATACTAGAAAATGTTAGACGTTTCATTTGGGGAAGTGTTTATTTTCGGTGATTGTGCATACCACAGCATTCTGCTGAAGGGGTTGCTTGGGTGAAGTGTTCATGCTGGTGGCTGCAGCTACTAGGAAATGTTACTAAAGGCTTGTTTGGGGAAACATTTCATTTTGGTGCATGTATACAATTATGATGATGTTGCTTGGGGAAATAATTCACTGTGTATCAGGGAAGTGCTTGTGCATACATGGTCTCACTGCTGAAGTGACTGATGGGCAAATTAGTTTACTGTGTCATTTGGTGCTTGTGCATACAGAATGCAAACAACAGGAAGTGTTATTGGGGACATATAGAAAGTCAGTTTGCAAATTACATGGGGTTACATAACTTAGAATACAGCACAGAAATGTAAATACAGTCTAATATGCCAGCATATTACCCATCAGATACACCGGTCACTAATTAATAGTATAATGTAAAGTAAGCAATTACAGACAAGAAATCACTTCTGCTTGTATTATTCTATTTGTGATTATACTCAGTAGTTGCCTGAGTGAGATAAAGGTCATCACTTGGTGACTACTGATATCATGGAGCTACCATATTTTGTGTGCATTTATCCTGGCTTATTCAATACTGTGTGGAATTTAAGTGGGAGGAAGGGCTGAGTAATATGTAAGTGTTATACTATTTTAATGAATGACTCAGGTCTTCTTTTTACTGATGAGTCTGTGTTCCATAACAGCTGCACAAGGTAATATAATGAATGCCTAATCAACAGGTTATGTGCAGCAATTATCACCTTTGTCTGAGCATGTATAACTTTGCAGTAATGAAAGGCAGGTCATTATCACATCAGCAATAAGTGCAGTTACAATAAAGCACTGAGTCATTATCACTGTTCAGGTAAAACTCTCAGCAGCTGACACTGTTATTCACATATGTAGATGTCGTTATCACATTGATGAATGCACAAGCCAGATTGTGGTTTTTCTCTGCTTGGAGTCACTGCAAGCAACCCCCCTCATTCTTCATCAACTGCCTACCCTATGAACCCCCTGGTTTTTTTCTTCCTGTATGTGTGTGTGTATATGGATATATATGTATGTACACAATGTACTTGCACATACATACATATACACGTGTGTGTGTGTGTGTATATATATATATATATATATATATATATATATATATATATATATATATGTGTGTGTGTGTGTGTATGTGTGTGTGTGTGTAATATGCATGTGTATATATGTAATATGCATGTGTATATCTTACCAGGCTAATTACTTCACTTTGTGATCAGAATGACAGCGGTCTCTCTTAGGAGATAGGGTGATGATCCAGCATATTTTGTCTGTAGTTCATTTAGAGGGGATTTTTTTTGCATTTTTTTCTTTTTTTACAGGGGGATGGAGTGGTAATGAGGCATATGACCCGAGGGGCTGACTGGCCAACTTTTGTGCTATTCAAGTTTCATTACGGTGCATGTACATGGCAGTAAATGTGACTGCATGGTCATTTGGGAAATATTTCATTCTGGTGTTTGTGCATACATCAACATTTTATTCAAGGGGTCACTTGGTGACTGCTTCATTTGGTGGTTTCACATACGAGGGAGTGCTACTGATGGGTCATTTGGCGAAACGTTTAATTTTGGTAATTGTACATATCTCAACTTTTTCCTGAAGGGGTCATTTGGGTGAATGTCTCATTTTGGGGCATGTGTATAACATGTACTAATGAAGATGTTGGTAGGGGAAATAATTCATTTGTGTACCAGGGATGTGCTTGTGCATACATGGTCACACTGCTGAATATTGTAGTACAGATACAGTGTAACAAGCATAGGTTATCTTTAGCTCAGATTTCAGTGATGGTTATTGTAATGTTTTGTTTATTCATCCAGCTGTCAAGAATAATTTCTGGTAACAATATGCACATACTGGGTATGCAGTCTAGGTATGTCTTTTTCCTTGTGCGATGTCCCCTTTCACTGTCCCTCCACTCTGGTACAGTAAATGTATGTAGGTCAGGGCAGCAAATAGTACATGACTTCCGTCCTTGATCCCTTATGTCTATTGCTGCATGGACACATGTAAAGAGAAAAGGCAGAGGTAAGGCAGACTGCTGACACTGAAGGAGGTCGTGAGACAGTAGTGGTGTCAGCAGTCCGAGTGTGTAGCCAACACAGGTATGGGACACTTCAGACGCTCACCAGCTGAAGCCCCATGCCTGTCCTCAGCATATTAGTGGAGTGGCAGTCCTTACCCTGATTTTTCTCTTTACATGTGCCCTTTCTGTGCCCCCTTGTCAGTTATTGTGTGTAATTTGGTATTTTCACAGCTGGTAGGTATGTACCTCTGAAGTTCAATGTTGTCAAGGGTGGTACATATGTACCTCTGCATCGTCATCTCTGGTTATGTACCTTATCAAAAGAATGCCACTGGGGATAGGAGTGAAGCTTTGGCTTAGATAACCAGGTAGTGCTATTGATATACATATATGTGTAGTCTGCCAAAACATCTCTCAAACATCAGTAGTAACCTGTTTCCATTTCTTTCTGTGGAGGTCCGTCCGGCCTTGTCACATTGACATGGTTTCACGAGCAGGAGAGTGACAAGTGAGAGTGTGGGTGTATGGCCATTCCTACATTCACTGGGCTGCCAGCCATGACTCCAGAAGTAAAAACCACTACAACTTGATCTTCCCCACATCTAGTGTGAAGGTGTACTGGATTGCAAGAAGAGGTATGCATTGGAGCGAACTACTGCAGTTGTTGGAAGAGATGTATTTCATCTACTCTGAGACCGACATTCTTGTGCTGCACATTGGAGGGAATGATGTCAACAGTCAACCACTCGGAAGGCTACAGTTTCAAATCACAGCAATTTTTGAACACCTGAAGGCTTGGTGGCCACATTGTCATTTTGTGTGGTCTGATATAATTCCTTGACAGATATGGAAAACAGCATACAGTCAACGGGCAGCTCACAAGGCCAGACGTTTACAGAATGGGTTCATGTGTGGCTTGATGCACAGCGTTGGTGGATCTACAATCTGCCATGACAGATGTTCACCTGTTCAGAAGGGATGACGTTCACCTAACTGAGAAGGGCATTGCATTCTTGACTGACCTCCAGAATGGTGTGAGGAGAGCTATGCAGGATTGTTAACATGCAGCTTGTGAGAAGAATGGAAAATGCCCATGACCAAGTAGAACCAGTATAGTAAGTAAAACTCTATTACGAAATGTGTTGTGTAAAATATATTTATCTGAGTTTGGCAAATAACTGTGGTAAGGAGCTGGTGAGGATGCTGAGAAAGAACAACTGTTTCAGGAGGGTGCTATCACGTACAATCTAATATGTCAGTGACCATCCTGCAATACTTCTTTTTTAGTCTGCTTTTATCAGGCATGTATAGGGTTTAGATGACAGGGGCTTACTAATACAGAACTTGATCCCTTAGGTCCATTGCTGAATGGACACATGTAAAGAGAAAAGGCATAGGTAAGGCAGACTGCAAACACTGAAGGAGGTTGTGAGACTGCAGTGGTATCAGCTGTCTGAGTGGGTAGCCAGCATGCACAGCGACATCTTGGAACAGTGTTTATACTCGTGAGAAATAGTCAACTACTATGACACTGGAATGGCTCTGTGGGGGTGGGGCTGAGGGGGTGGTCCGACCTAAATGCAACATATGCATACCAACACATGTTCTTTATAAACAAAGCACTGCTGATATTCAGGGTATATTGAAACAGAAAATGCTATGAATTCATAAAACGATCCTTTTTTATAAGTAAAATCAGCATATTTTAAACATTCCAGGATCTTGCTAGTTGTTAGCTAGTGAGCTGTAAGTTGTGTGTTAAGAGATGGGGGTGACTTTGTTGATAGCAACTAGCTGGAGTATTACCTTATTTACTGAAACATGATAATTGTTGGACATGATGATCTAACTTAAGGTCCATCATGTCCCTCATTTTATGAATCATATTTTTTACAAAGTGTCCCATATCAATTCTGTGAAGTACATGGCTCAGAACTTCCCTTAGTTAGAAGTAATGTGCTAGTAAACTACTGTACATCACACTGCAGTGAGATTGGTGACAGTCTTGTTTGTTGACAATACAAAATGTATAGGTAAAATAATGTTTGCTCAAGTACAAATTAATGAGGCATATAGGAGACTTGAGTGGATAGGTCTGAGCTATACTCGTGTGCCTGTTCTGATAAACACTTGGATTATAGTTGATCTATTTTGAACTGCATGTTGGAAGTACCGATTGGATATTAATCTGTGGTGAGTTGTTATTCTCAATAGTTTTGTATTAGTTCACTTTCAATATTATTGACCATTAACATTTTTTTTTAAGTTGCAAATGTATCAAATGCTTTGGATATGCCTAAAATATGGATGAAACTGTCTTACTTTGATTTTGCATGTAATGAATGTAGTTTTTGTATGTTATTTTCAGAATGTACTTCATACTCAGGCATACAGTCTTGGCTTTACATGTGAACAGATGGTGTGGGTTGCCTTTTTTTCTTTTAAATTTGTCCAGCTCTTTCATATCTGGATTATTCATTCTTGCGCAATGTAGTGCAGCACAGTTGGTAGGTTTACTGAGTTGTGTGTGCCAGATAGCAAACAGGATTACAGAAGAATATAAATATGTGATCTGCACAGAAGAAGAAGAATGTGAACTGTAACCCTCTTGTGTGCATGTATGTACACGTGTAGTGAACCTCAGCACTGAAATAAATAGGACATGCTGGAGGGACAGATTCATAACCCAGAGGCTCCCTTCACTCTGGAATAAAATCCCAGTCCAGGTTAGGCAGAGTCCCTCATTGACTCTCTTCAAGAGGAATCTTGATGAGTGGATGGGAGATCGTAGGTTTACCCCGGGTATCACTTCTGTGTCACTGTTAGACAGAGGCACAGTATACTAACCTCGAAAAAGGGCATAGCAAAATTAATTTAAAATGGGTGGTGAAAGCCAAACACACTCTGGCTAGGCTTATAAATGCCCTAGGGCAGATAGCCTAGTATGAACCTATGAACCTATGATGTACATTGTGATAAGAGTACAAGCACTGTACTCATGTTCTTATTGTAGTGCAAAGCTAACTATGGTCCCATGGGAAGCAGTACATGGCATAACCAGTATAGATATTTACAAGACACTGAGATGGTTACAGTTATGTATATGTAAAGGAAGTGGGTAATATTATGAATGCTCTGTGCTTGGCTTTTTCAATAGAATGTAATATATAAAAAATAGTGTAAATGGTACTGTGAAGTCTTCAAACTGTGAGAATATCCACATTTCTTTAGAAGTACTAAGGTGGGGGCAAGGGCGCCTTATATCTGAAGGAGTTGACAAGTAATGTACATATATCCTAACAGTTGTATTAAAATTATAGTTTTTTTTTTAAACTCTATTTCTGTCTCTGTCTTGCAAATTGTATTAATTTCCTGATTTTCACCAGTAAGTGCTGTGGTAAATTTAATTATATACATGTGTCTCACTAGTATGCATGTTTATTTCAAAGTATCTACAGCTACATGATGTACTGTACATATCCTCTGCATTGCACTATTTTATAGCAACTGAGAGGTGAAAAATAAAACACAAACCCTTGTCTATAAAATAACCTAAGTGTTATCTGTTAGATTCTTCCTACTATAAGACGATTGCACAGAATTCAGGTGAGCCAGGTTTCAATTTCCAGATAAGGGCCAGTGTTTTCTCATCATGTTTCAGTTGCTAAAAAAACAATGCCACACGGAGGCTTTGCACTGCTGTGTGTGCGTTTGTGTGTGTGTGTGTGTGTGTGTGTGTGTGTGTGTGTGTGTGTGTGTGTGTGTGTGTGTGTGTGTGTGTGTGTGTGTGTGTATGAGAGAGTGAAATGACCTAGAGTTAGCTGGTAGAATTTATTTTCAAGTGCATTTTCAATGATTTGCGAGCTTCAAGGGAAGAGAAGTTTACTGGTGCTCATGCTAAATCTGTTTAAAATGTGCAACTGTTTTGTTTAGCAAATGTTATCACTATTGTGGTATAGAATTTTAAAGCATTGTTAGTAGCACAGCAGGTTGCATACTTGCGTCTTGGTACAGAGGGCTTTAACTTCTACCCCAAAAGCATGTAAATTTGTATTTTAAAGGGGTAGGGTACTGCAGTCCTTAGTAGCCCCTCCATTGGATGAGACCCCTAGTAACTTTGAACTTCTTTTTCAAATTATCACCTATTCCCTATTGTAATACACCAGGTTACCATACATAGGCAATTTATTCTTAAAAGGGCAACAGACACTGAATTTGTAGATGAAACACTGAAATAGTTGTTTTATAGCAACAATCTCTTCATTAGTTTGAGATATTTTTAATGTCGAATTATTTAGATGACTTACTTCTGAAGAGATTATGCATACTGACCAATATTGGTGGATTGTAATGACAGAAGTTTGTGTGGCCTTTTATGGTTGAGATGTTTTGAACTGGGCAGTTTGTCATTACTGGTTCATGTTTTGTTTCACTGCTTTCTGGAAAAATGTTCAAAAATATAAATTTTAAAACACATTCTAACAAGTGCAGTCCTTAGTATATCTTGCTTTGGATGAGACACTTAATAACTATGAACCTGTTTTTCAGCTTGCCACCCATTCCCTATTGCAATATACCAGCTTACCATTTCTTCTAATGTAACATAGGCAATTTATTCTTCAAGGGCAACAGGCACTGAATTTATAAATGAAACACTGAAATATAAAGTTGTTTTCTAGCAACAACCTCTTCATTGGTTTCAGATCTCTTTAATGTTGAATTATTCAGATGAGTTTTACTTCTGCAGAGATTCTGCATATTGATTGATATTGTTGGATTGTATGACAGAAGTTTGAGTGGCCCTTTATAGTTGAAATGTTCTGAATTGGACAGGTTGTCATTACTGGTTCATATGATTTGTTTCATTGCTTAAAGGAAAAATGTGCAGAACTATAAATTTAAAACACACTGTAACAAGTGGTGCTGTATTATACAAGGGATATAATCCAATTATTATATAGTATAATTAATACAGCCAGGAAGGTGAATCAAATAACTTTTGCATGGTTCTAAAAATGTGTGCAAGGAGCCTATGATTTGAAAACAGCTCAAAGGTAAACTTACCCCGCCACTGGCCAGATGCATTTTCTTTGAATGTGGGTTTCAATGCTGTTTCAGTGAATGTGGGTTTCAAAGGTAGAGACGTTTTAATGCTAAGTCTGTTTTCACTGTAAGACTATTGCTTTGTTTAGGTTTAGTAAATGTCTATCAGCGTTTGTGCTATAAAATTTGAAATAAAAGTTGTAAATGAAATCCAAATATCTGTAATCATTGTAGAAGTAAAGCATAAAACAGCATGCACACTGAGAGATTTGAACAGTGTCTATGGCAAATGGGGAGAAATAGCCAAGTAATGGGTCACTGGAATGGCTGAGTGGGTGGGGCTGTGTGGGCGGGGGGGGGCTGTGTGTGGGCGGGGCTCTGGGTTTGCACCCCCCCCCTGCAAAAAATCCTGCTGGCTCCCTTGGGTGGGGGGGGATAGACGAAAGACAGACAAGTGCTATCTCATAAAATTAGTAAGTTAAGCACATACTAGGTACTATATTTACATAACACAGATGACCCATCTACAAGTTAACATTCTGTATTAGTTGTGAATATAACACTTGATGTTTTGGGGCTGTTCTTGCCCAGTTCTATAGCATGCAATGTTCTTAATCTCCAGATCTTTTTGGAGTTATATAAGGATTTAAAAAATACATACTTTCATTAGCTTTATATATTCATAAAAAAAATCATGCCATGCAGAATATTATTACAGCATACACAGTGCTAATAACAAATGAATGTTCATCTTTAAAGATTGTCTTTTCAACATTATCAGAGAAAAATATGACTACTCTTTCTAACAAGAAAGCTGCTACACACTCATGAAGGCATGGAGAAATTAATTCAGGAATGAAACTGGTTTTCTTGTCAGTTTCCTTAATTAAAAAAAAAAAAAACATACATGGAGCCTTTGGCTAGACATTGAAATAGGGTGATAGAGTTTTTCCTTGGCCAATTGGCAGTCACTAGCATGATTTCTGGTTGGTTGTTCTTAATTTTCGGGAGGCTATTTTGTATTACTGGTAAGGGGGGAACGCATATAAGAACATCCCCTTCCATGGAAAGCTGAAGGCATTCACCTTCCAGGCTAGTGTAGTGTGATCCCTGATGAAGAAATTGGATAGTTGTCTGTTCTGGGGGGAGGCCAACAGATCCACTTGAGGTGTGCCCTATGTATAAGAAGGTTTCCCTGTTCAACATCCATTCTTGAAGCTGTGAGGGTGTTTTGCTGAGCATGTTTTTATGCTGGTTACCTTTGGGGGGGTGGATGGGAGGCCTCTGAGTAGGCAGTATGCAACCGAGTACAACTGGAGTTTCTTCAGTCGAGTTGCATAGGGCATCTGTTTGAGGCCATTGATCCTCTTGGTGAGGTACTTCTGTGGTCTTTCCAGCTGTTGTAGGTGTCTTGTAAGGTACATCCCAAATGGGGTGTTGTACTCTGGGTCTGATGAGTGATGAGTAGAGGGGCACAATGACCTTTTTGATCTGGATGCGAACCCTTTTGTGATTAGTTGGGCCACGTAGAAGGATTTTCTAACCACTTTGGCAATGTGATTATCAAAGGTGAGATTACTATCTACTTGGGTCCCCAGATCCCTTATTACGTCTTCCGTATTTAGAGGACTACCACCTATGTGGTAGTTTGTGGGTACTTTGTTTTTTCCAAAGGGGATGACTATGCACTTTTTGTCATTTAGCTCAAGGCCATGATTTTGACACCAGGTATCCGTTTCAGTGAGACCCTTTTGGAGGATACTTGTCTTTGAGCTCGTGGCAGCCTGGGACACCATCCTATCCCATGATCGATTTTCTTACTTTAACCTAGTGTCATTTAGGCTCATCAGGGCCCTTTTTTGTGTGAACCTG